>NC_053024.1:307017660-307129977 GCF_003073215.2 Triticum urartu
TTTGAACCTTTGATTCAAATGGACTCAAACCAACTTGTTTCACAATGCATTAGCCAGGACACCTCATATTGCCATGTCATAGCATGCATCATATTGTTGCATATTGCCATGTGATGATTGTGTTCTATGATGTCTTTCATGGTAGGTTCTACCTCTGAGGATATTCTCAAGTATCCAACTGAAGGGCAGTACCCTACTACTACTCCATCAGGCAAGCAGCCCCATTGATCATATCGATACAATCCCATGTTCTCGCCCCTGCTCTCATTTACTGCATTAAGACAACAATGTTTCAAACTACTGTGTGCTGCGGTAGTTGAACCCTTATCCTCTGCATGACCTGTCATTGCCACAGTAACTAGATGCAACCCACTAGCATGTGTAGGAGTTGATTGAGCCATGTATGTGTTTCCTACCTTGCTATGCCTGCTATGCTTAGAGTTGTGTCAGATCTGGTTCATCTGGGTGATGGGCTAGAGTGAAATGATTACGTTGGTAATGTGAGGGATGTGTTGAACATGTTTTGGTAAAGGTATCAATGAGAGGCCATGTAGGAGTACATGGTGGGTTGTTTCATTGAGGCTGTCCTTAAGAACTGAGATCTGTATGTGTGATTTAAGAATTAGTTACTACCATGCATTGGGATCCTTAATTAACCCTCTCGGCTTCTTAACCACCATAATACTCTGTCCAGGAGTTGCAACTAGTTTCTGGTGTTTGTAGGTTATGTGTTGGTGGCCGTGCGTAGCGCTGACCCTAGGGGTGGGCTATGATGCGGTAGATACACCGTGGCACGGTGTACCGAGTCACCCGTTTGGTGTCTCGGGAACCCTGTTCACATTGTTCGGGGCCGTATGTGGAAACCTCGGCCGGACTCCCTGCGGATGGAACCTGGATAGGCGGTAAACCTAGACTAGAGACTTGAGTGTTTAGGTAGGCCGTGGCCGACACCCTCGTTGGGCTTCTGCTTGAAGGTTGCTGAGTACATGTCGTGTAAACGACGGTAAGTGGTGAGAGCGTGTATGAAGAAGTACACCCCTGCAGGGTTAACACCATCTATTCGAATAGCCGCGTCCGCGGTAAAGGACTACTTGGTTGCCTATACAGTTCATAGACAAGTTAACGTTTACTACTAAAAGACTCAAGATAAGTGTGAGTACCGCGGATGGCCCTCTCGTAGGATGACGAGGGAGGATCCACAATGGAGTATTATGTTGGTGATTAGTGGACTTGTGTGCGAAACTATTTTACAAGTGGTGTCTCGTAGGATAGCTTAGGCAAAGAGTCAAAGCTGGCTTGCTGCAACAACTCCACCACCTTCTTGAGAATGAGCATGTATAGTAGGATCTGTTGTAAGACTTGCTGAGTACATTTGTACTCATGTTGCTTTAATTACTGTTTTCAGATGACAACACCGCCCCCTCCGACGGGTTTTACGTAGACCTCGACGTCGATGAGTGACTTGCCACCCAGGTGGTGATTCTGGCCATGGAGGGCCCTATGTAGATAGACAGGCTTCGACAAGCCTTCTTTCTTTCTAGTGTCTGTACTCAGACTAGTTTGCTTCCCCATGTGCTTGTATGCTTGTATGACTTGAGTGTCGGGTCATGTGACCCCTACCTGTATGAACATGTTATGTATGGCTCTCTGGAGCCTTTAAATAAAGTACTTTGAGTTGTAGAGTTTTGTTGTGATGCCATGTTGTATTTACACATATCGAGCATATTGTGTGTATGATTGAAATGCTTGGTATGTGTGGGATCCGACAATCTAGTTGTTTATCCTTGGCAGCCTCTCTTATGGGGAAATGTAGTCTAGTGCTTCCATGAGCCATAGTAGTGCGCTAAAGCCCGGTTCACCGGAGTCCTGCTAGCCCAGCACTACTGCTCAGGACACTTGACTGGCCGGCATGTGTTTCACTTCGTTCCTGTGTCTGTCCCTTCGGGGAAATGTCACGCGGTGACATTCGGAGTCCTGCCTAGCCTGCTACAGCCCGGGTTCCCAGAGTCCTGTTAGCCCAGTGGTACAGCCCGGATTCACATGCTGCTGACCGACATGCTCGATGTGATTCATGTATGCCTGTCCCCATAGGTTAGTGCCGCTTTGGGTTCACGACTAGCCATGTCGGCCCAGGTTTTCTGTCATATGGATGCTAGCGACACTACCATATACGTGAGCCAAAAGGCCCAAACGGTCCCGGGCCATGGTAAGGCGAGACCCGTGGGAATACCGTGCGTGAGACCGCAAAGTGATATGAGGTGTTACAGGCTAGATCGGTGTGACTTGGAATCGGGGTCCTGACATTCTGAGAAAGTTTTTCTCCCGCTCACGAAACGAGATCTGAGAGATGCAACGGGTGCATGTGTGAGTGTCGGATTCCAAAACGGACAACGGGGAAAATGACCGGATGCAAGAGACGAACACGAATGCAAATGAGATGCACATGATGACATGAGATGAAATGCATGACATGAACAAAATGCAAAACGAGGACAAAAACCCAACCACGGAGGAAAATACATATAACATTGCCTGCAATGGCGAGATTTGGAGTTACAATTGTGGAATGTTACATCTGGGACGTTACAACTCTCCACCACTACAAGAGGATCTCGTCCCAAGATCTAGGACTGAAAGAACTCCGGATATTCGGAACGGAGGTGATCCACGCGGTCCCAAGTAGCTTCTCGGTCGGAATGGTGAGACCACTTAACTTTGAGTAATTTGATTGACTTTTTGTGAGTTTTGCGCTCGGTTTCTTCAAGAATGGCAACGGGATGCTCATGATAAGACAAGTCTTCTTGGAGGTCAATCTCTTCGAAGTTGATAGTGCGCTCGGGCGTCTTGAAGCACTTGCGAAGTTGTGACACATGAAACATGTCGTGCACATTTGAGAAGTTGGACGGGAGCTCAAGTTGATAGGCGAGGTCGCCTCTTTTGCCAATGATCTTGAAAGGAACCACATATCTAGGGGCAAGCTTCCCTTTGATACCGAAGCGTTGAGTGCCTTTCATTGGAGAGACTCGGAGGTAGATTGATACGTCTCCAATGTATCTATAATTTTTGATTGCTCCATGCTATTATATTATCTATTTTGGATGTTAATGGGCTTTATTTTACACTTCTATATCATTTTTGGGACTAACCTACTAATCGGAGGCCCAACCCAAATTGCTGTTTTTTTTGCCTATTTTAGAGTTTCATCGAAAAGGAATATCAAATGGAGTCCAAACGGAATGAAACCTTCGGGAATGTGATTTTCTCAACGAACGCAATCCAGGAGACTTGGAGTGGGCGTCAAGAAACAACGGAGGAAGCCATGAGGCAGGGGGGTGCGCCTACCCCCCTGGGCGCGCCCTCCACCCTCGTGGGCCCTCTGTTGCTCCACCGACATACTTCTTCCTCCTATATATATATCCACGTACCCCCCAAACATCCAGGAGCAGCACGAAAACCTAATTCCACCACCGCAACCTTCTGTACCCGAGAGATCCCATCTTGGGGCCTTTTCCGGAGCTCCACCGGAGGGGGCATTGATCACGGAGGGCCTCCACATCAAATCCATGGCCTCTCCAGTGATGTGTGAGTAGTTTACTTCAGACCGACGGGTCCATAGTTATTATCTAGATGGCTTCTTCTCTCTCTTTGGATCTCAATACAAAGTTCTCCTTGATCTTCTTGGAGATCTATTCGATGTAATCTTCTTTTACGGTGTGTTTGTCGAGATCCGATGAATTGTCGGTTTATGATCCAGATTATCTATGAACAATATTTGATTCTCCTCTAAATTCTTTTATGTATGACTGGTTTATCTTTGCAAGTCTCTTCGAATTATCAGTTTGGTTTGGCCTACTAGATTGATCTTTCTTGCAATGGGAGAAGTGCTTAGCTTTGGGTTCAATCTTGCGGTGCTCGATCCTAGTGACAGAAAGGGAACTGACACGTATTGTATTGTTGCCATCGAGGATAAAAAGATGGGGTTTATATCATATTGCATGAGTTTATCCCTCTACGTCATGTCATCTTACTTAAAGCATTACTCTGTTCTTATGAACTTAATACTCTAGATGCATGCTGGATAGCGGTCGATGTGTGGAGTAATAGTAGTAGATGCAGAATCATTTCGGTCTACTTGTCACGGACGTGATGCCTTTATACATGATCATACCTAGATATTCTCATAACTATGCTCAATTCTATCAATTGCTCGACAGTAATTCGTTTACCCACCGTAATACTTATGCTTTTTAGAGAAGCTACTAGTGAAACCTATGGCCCCCGGGTGTATATTCCATCATATTAATCTTCCAATACTTAGTTATTTCTATTACTGTTTAGTTTACTTTGCATCTTTATTTCTCTTTATCATAAAAATACCAAAAATCTTATCTTATCACATCTATCAGATCTCACTCTCGTAAGTGAGTGTGAAGGGATTGACAACCCCTTTATCGTGTTGGTTGTGAGGTTCTTATTTGTTTGTGTAGGTGCATGGGACTTGAGCATGATCTCCTACTGGATTGATACCTTGGTTCTCAAAAACTGAGGGAAATACTTACGCTACTTTACTGCATCACCCTTTTCTCTTCAAGGGAAAACCAATGCAGTGCTCAAGAGGTAGCAAGAAGGATTTCTAGCGCCGTTGCCGGGGAGATTCACGCCAAGTCAAGTCAAGCACAAGTCAAGACATACCAAGTACCCATCACAAACTCTTATCCCTCGCATTACATTATTTGCCATTTGCCTCTTGTTTTCCTCTCCCCCACTTCACCCTTACCGCTTTATTCGCCCTCTCTTTTCCGTTCGTTGCTTTCTTGCTTGCCTTGTCCTTATGGCTAGTCCTTTATCTCCCGAGAATGAAGTTCTTAATTTTAAACAAAGGGAGGGACAAAACCTAAAATATGCTTGGTACATAATTTGCAATGCGCAAAATAGATCTACTAGGAAGCAATCTACTTCCGTTATCCTTCGCAATTTTTTTGTAGGTATCACTCCTTGGAATATATATATTCTTGATACCATTACCGGAGGGAATTTCTTGGGTAGCCATACTTTTGATTCTTATAATGCTATGATAGATCTGTTTGGCCCACCACCTCTTTTGGTTAACGGAACTATTTTGACTTTGGAACATGTGATGCAATGACTTGAAATTACTGAAAACAAAGTTGCCACCGTAGAGTTAATTGAAAATTTGGATAGAAAGATCCATAACCAAATTACCCAATACGGATCTAAGGTAGGAGTTGCTCTTAAAAGTTTTAAAGAAAAGGGACCTATGGTTAATGAAAAGATAGATCAAGATTCCACTAGAATTGATAAAATTGAGGATATTATTACCAACCTTGGGTCTGCCTTTTCTTCCGTGAAAAACACTCCTCCTAATGCTAAGATTGCCAAATTGATGTATGTTCCTAAAAATAAGGGTGAAACTTCTAGTAAGGAAAACGCGGACCTCAAATCCGTAAGTGTTCACCCCAACTTTCTCACTATCCTTAAGGAACCTTTTGCTACAAATGATTTTCTTGATTTCGTACCTAGTAGTTTGATAATTAATAAAAAGAAAGAAACTCCTAAAAGCTTTAGGTGTCTTATTTAAGAATTGCCTAGCAAAGATGGCAATACCTAGATCTATCCTTGCTTTTATGCCTAGCTAGGGGCGTTAAACGACAGCGCTTGTTGGGAGGCAACCCAATTTTATTTTTATTCCTTGCTTTTTTCTCCTATTTAGTAATAAATAATTTATCTAGCCTCTGTTTTGGTTGTGTTTTTTGTGTTTAATTAGTGTTTGTGACAAGTAGAACCGCTGGGAAGACTTGGGGAAAGTCCTTTTGATCTTGCTGTAAAAAACAGAAACTTTAGCGCTCACGAGAATTGTTGCCATTTTATTTGGAAAGTGCTATTTAGTTAATTCTTTTTTAGGATGATTAATAGATAAATTCCTCACGTCCAGAAATTTATTTTAGAATTTTTGCGGTTCCAGAAGGTTGCGTTAGCTACAGATTACTACAGACTGTTCTATTTTTGACAGATTCTGTTTTTCGTGTGTTGTTTGATTATTTTGATGAATATATGGCTAGTAAAAGAGTTTATAAACCATAGAGAAGTTGGAATACAGTAGGTTTAATACCAGTATAAATCAAGAATGAGTTCATTACAGTACCTTGAAGTGGTGATTTGTTTTCTTTCGCTAACGGAGCTCACGAGATTTTCTATTTGAGTTTTGTGTTGTGAAGTTTTCAAGTTTTGGGTAAAGATTTGATGGATTATGGAACAAGGAGTGGCAAGAGCCTAAGCTTGGTGATGCCCATGGAACCCCAAGGTAAAATTCAAGGACACCAAAAATCCTAAGCTTGGGGATGCCCCAGAAGGTATCCCCTCTTTTGTCTTCGTCTATCGGTAACTTTACTTGGAGCTATATTTTTATTCACCACATGATATGTGTTTTGCTTGGAGCGTCTTGTATGATTTGAGCCTTTGCTTTTTAGTTTACCACAATCATCCTTGCTATACACACCTTTTGAGAGAGACTCACATGATTGGGAATTTATTTGAATACTCTATGTGCTTCACTTATATCTTTTGAGCTATATAGTTTTTGCTCTAGTGCTTCACTTATATCTTTTAGAGCACGGCGGTGGTTTCGTTTTATAGAAACTATTTTTCTCTCATGCTTCACTTATATTATTTTGAGAGTCCTATAGAACAACATGGAAATAATAAAAACTTTCATGAAAGTGCATTGAATACTATGAGAAGTTTTATACTTGATAATTGTTTTGAGATATGGAAATGGTGATATTAGAGTCATGCTAGTTGAGTAGTTGTGAATTTGAGAAATACTTGTGTTAAAGTTTGTGATTCCCGTAGCATGCACGTATGGTGAACCGTTATGTGATGAAGTTGGAGCATGATTTATTTATTGATTGTCTTCCTTATGAGTTGCGGTCGGGGACGAGCGATGTTCTTTTCCTACCAATCTATCCCCTAGGAGCATGCGCGTAATACTTTGCTTTGATAACTTGTAGATTTTTGCAATAAGTATGTGAGTTCTTTATGACTAATGTTGAGTCCATGGATTGTACGCACTCTCACCCTTCCACCATTGCTATCCTCTCTAGTATCGCGCATCTTTCGCCGGTACCATAATCCCACCATATACCTTCCTCAAAACAGCCACCATACCTACCTATTATGGCATTCCCATAGCCATTCCGAGATATATTGCCATGCAACTTTCCATCATTCCGTTATTATGACATGCTTCATCATTGTCATATTGCTTGCATGATCATGTAGTTGACATCGTATTTGTGGCAAAGCCACCGTTCATAATTTTCATACATGTCACTCATGCATCATTACACATCCCGGTACACCGCCGGTGGCATTCACACAGAGTCATATTTTGTTCTAAGTATCGAGTTGTAATTTTTGAGTTGTAAGTAAATAAATTGTGATGATCATCATTATTAGAGCATTGTCCCAGTGAGGAAAGGATGATGGAGACTATGATTCCCCCACAAGTCGGGATGAGACACCGGACGAAAAAAAAGAAAAAAGAAAAGAGGCCAAAAAAGAGAAAGAAGGCCCAAAGAAAAAAAAGAAAAAAGAAAAAGAGAGAAAAATAGAGAAGGGACAATGCTACTATCCTTTTTCCACACTTGTGCTTCAAAGTAGCACTATGCTCTCCATGATAGAGAGTCTCCTATGATATCACTTTCATATACTAGTGGGAATTTTTCATTATGGAACTTGGCTTGTATATTCCAATGATGGGCTTCCTCAAATTGCCCTAGGTCTTCATGAGCAAGCAAGTTGGATGCACACCCACTTAGTTTCTTTTGTTGAGCTTTCATACACTTATAGCTCTAGTGCATCCGTTGCATGGCAATCCCTACTCACTCACATTGATATCTATTAATGGGCATCTCCATAGCCTGTTGATACGCCTAGTTGATGTGAGACTATCTTCTCCTTTTTTGTCTTCTCCACAACCACCATTCTATTCCACCATAGTGCTATATCCATGGCTCACGCTCATATATTGCGTGAAGATTGAAAAAGTTTGAGAACATCAAAAGTATGAAACAATTGCTTGGCTTGTTATTGGGGTTGTGCATGATTTAAATATTTTGTGTGGTGAAGATAGAGCATAGCCAGACTATATGATTTTGTAGAGATAACTTTCTTTGGCCATGTTATTTTGAGAAGACATGATTGCTTAGTCAGTATGCTTGAAGTATTATTATTTTTATGTCAATATTAAACTTCTATCTTGAATCTTTCGGATCTGAACATTAATGCCACAATAAAGAAAAAATACTTTGAGAAATATGTTAGAAAGCATTCCACATCAAAAATTCTTCTTTTATCATTTACCTACTCGAGGACGAGCAGGAATTAAGCTTGGGGATGCTTGATACGTCTCCAACGTATCTATAATTTTTGATTGCTCCATGCTATTATATTATCTATTTTGGATGTTAATGGGCTTTATTTTACACTTTTATATCATTTTTGGGACTAACCTACTAATCGGAGGCCCAACCCAAATTGCTGTTTTTTGCCTATTTTAGAGTTTCATCGAAAAGGAATATCAAACGGAGTCCAAACAGAATGAAACCTTCAGGAACATGATTTTCTCAACGAACGTGATCTAGGAGACTTGGAGTGGGCGTCAAGAAACAACGGAGGAAGCCACGAGGCAGGGGGGCGCGCCTACCCCCCTGGGTGCGCCCTCCACCCTCGTGGGCCCTCCGTTGCTCCACTGACATACTTCTTCCTCCTATATATATCCACGTACCCCCAAACATCCAGGAGCACCACGAAAACCTAATTCCACCGCCGCAACCTTCTGTACCCGAGAGATCCCATCTTGGGGCCTTCTTCGGAGCTCTGCCGGAGGGGGCATTGATCACGGAGGGCCTCTACATCAACTCCATGGCCTCTCTGATGATGTGTTAGTAGTTTACTTCAGAACTATGGGTCCATAGTTATTAGCTAGATGACTTCTTCTCTCTCTATGGATCTCAATACAAAGTTCTCCTCGATCTTCTTGGAGATCTATTCGATGTAATCGTCTTTTGCGGTGTGTTTGTCGAGATCCAATGAATTGTGGGTTTATGGTCCAGATTATATATGAACAATATTTGTTTCTCCTCTGAATTCTTTTATGTATGATTGGTTTATCTTTGCAAGTCTCTTCGAATTATCAGTTTGGTTTGGCCTACTAGATTGATCTTTCTTGCAATAGGAGAAGTGCTTAGCTTTGGGTTCAATCTTGCGGTGCTCGATCCCAGTGATAGAAAGGGAACCGACACGTATTGTATTGTTGCCATCGAGGAAAAAAGATGGGGTTTATATCATATTGCATGAGTTTATCCCTCTACATCATGTCATCTTACTTACATTACTCTATTCTTATGAACTTAATACTCTAGATGCATGCTGGATAGCGGTCGATGTGTGGAGTAATAGTAGTAGATGCAGAATCGTTTCGGTCTACTTGTCGCGGACGTGATGCCTATATACATGATCATACCTAGATATTCTCATAACTATCCTCAATTCTATCAATTGCTCGATAGTAATTCGTTTACCCACCGTAATACTTATGCTCTTGAGAGAAGCCACAAGTGAAACCTATGGCCCCCGGGTCTATCTTCCATCATAATAATCTTCCAATACTTAGTTATCTCTATTACCGTTTATTTTACTTTGCATCTTTATTTCTCTTTATCATAAAAATACCAAAAATCTTATCTTATCACATCTATCAGATCTCACTCTCGTAAGTGAGTGTGAAGGGATTGACAACCCCTTTATCGTGTTGGTTGTGAGGTTCTTATTTGTTTGTGTAGGTGCATGGGACTTGAGCATGATCTCCTACTGGATTGATACCTTGGTTCTCAAAAACTGAGGGAAATACTTACGCTACTTTACTGCATCACCCTTTCCTCTTCAAGGGAAAACCAATGCAGTGCTCAAGAGGTAGCATAGACATGGTCTCCAATCTCAAAAGCCAAGTCATGGTGCTTGCTATCGTAGTAACTCTTTTGGCACGATTGCGCGTCTTTGAGATTTTCACAGATGGCTTTACACATTTCTTCAGCTTCTGTGATCATGTCATTACCAAGAAGTTGGCGTTCACCAGTCTCGAACTAGTTGAGAGAAGTGCGACACTTTCTGCCAGAGAGAATTTGGAAGGGGGCCTTGCCCGAATTTGCTTGGTAGCTATTGTTGTAGGAGAACTCGACATATGGGAGGCAATCTTCCCACTTCATACCGAAAGAGATGCGCAAGCTTTGAGCATGTCTTCGAGGATTTGATTGACTCTTTCAACTTGGCCACTTGTTTGAGGATGGAAAGCCGTGCTGAAACGAATGTTGGTGCCCATGGCCTTCTGGAAAGAGTCCCAAAACTTGGAAGTGAAAATGCTTCTGTGGTATGAAGAGATCAATTGAGGATTCCCATGCAACGAGACAATTCTGGAGGTGTATAGCTCTGCCAACTGAGCTGCCGTGGTAGATTCTTTGATTGGAAGGAAATGAGCCACTTTTGAAAGCTTGTCAATGACAACGAAGATAGCATCTTTCTGACGCTTGGACTTGGGAAAGCCAGTGACAAATTCCATTTTGATATGATCAAACTTCTATTCTGGAATAGCAAGAGGTTGGAGGAGGCCAGCTGGTCGTTGATGTTCTGCTTTCACCCTTCGACAAACATCACATTCATTCACGAATTGAGCAATCTATCGCTTCATTCGAGTCCACCAATATGACCGCTTGAGGTCATGGTACATCTTCTAACTGCCTGGGTGGATGGAAAGAAGAGAATTGTGCACTTCATTCAGTATGACCTTGATACGTCTCCGTCGTATCTACTTTCCCAAACACTTTTGCCCTTGTTTTGGACTCTAACTTGCATGATTTGAATGGAACTAACCCGGACTGGCGTTGTTTTCAGCATAATTGCCATGATGTTGTTTTATGTGCAGAAAACAAATATTCTCGGAATGACCTGAAACTCCACGGAACATCTTTGGAAAAATAATAAAAAATCCTCAACAAAGATGAAGACCAGGGGGCCCACACCCTGTCCATGAGGGTGGGGGGCGCGCCCCCCCTAGGGCGCGCCCCTACCTCGTGGGCCCCTTGGATGCCCTCCAACGTCAACTCCAACTCTATATATTTGCTTTCGGAGAGAAAAAAATCAGAGAGAAGAAATCATCGCGTTTTACGATACGGAGCCGCCGCCAAGACCTAAAACCTCTCGGGAGGGCTGATCTGGAGTCCGTTCGGGGCTCAGGAGAGGGGGATTCGTCGCCGTCGTCATCATCAACCATCCTCCATCACCAATTTCATGATGCTCACCGCCGTGCGTGAGTAATTCCATCGTAGGCTTGCTGGAAGGTGATGAGTTGGATGAGATTTATCATGTAATCGAGTTAGTTTTGTTAGGGTTTGATCCCTAGTATCCACTATGTTCTGAGATTGATGTTGCTATGACTTTGCTATGCTTAATGCTTGTCACTAGGGCCCGAGTGCCATGATTTTAGATCTGAACCTATTATGTTTTCATGAATATATGTGAGTTCTTGATCCTATCTTGCAAGTCTATAGTCACCTACTATGTGTTATGATCCGGCAACCCCGAAGTGACAATAATCGGGACCACTCCCGATGATGACCATAGTTTGAGGAATTCATGTATTCACTATGTGCTAATGCTTTGTTCCGGTTCTCTATTAAAAGGAGGCCTTAATATCCCTTAGTTTCCAATAGGACCCCGCTGCCACGGGAGGGTAGGACAAAAGATGTCATGCAAGTTCTTTTCCATAAGCACGTATGACTATAAATGGAATACATGCCTACATTACATTGATGAATTGGAGCTAGTTCTGTGTCACCCTATGTTATGACTGTTACATGATGAACCACATCTGGCATAATTATCCATCACCGATCCGGTGCCTACGAGTTTTCCGTATACTGGTTTACGCTTATTTACTTTCCTGCTGCTACTGTTACAATCACTGCAAAATACCAAAAACATTACTTTTGCTATCTTTACTTTTGTTACCGTTACCACCACTATCATATTACTGTGCTACTAAACACTTTGCTGCATATACTAAGTTTCTAGGTGTGGTTTAATTGACAACTCAGCTGCTAATACTTGAGAATATTCTTTGGCTCCCCTTGTGTTGAATCAATAAATTTGGGTTGAATACTCTACCCTCGAAAGCTGTTGCGATCCCCTATACTTGTGGGTTATCAAGACCAATTTTTGGCGCCGTTGCCGGGGAGCATAGCTCTATTCTTTGAGTCACTTGGGATTTATATCTGCTTATCATTATGAAGAACTTCAGAGATCCAAAAACCAAGATCTATCCCTCAACTATGAGGGGAGGTAAGGAACTGCCATCTAGCTCTGCACTTGATTCGCCTTCTGTTATGAGTAAGCTTCCGACACCTACACTTGCTTCTGCTATTCGTTCTGATATGTCGTATGTTATTGATGATGCCACTTCTGCTATGCATGATACTTATGATGAAACTGCTTCTATGCCTGATACTACTGTGCCCCTTGGTGAATTTCTTGATGAACAAATTGCTAGGGCTAGAGAAAAAGAAATTATTGAATCTGAATACGATGATGATAGTGATGATGAAAATATGCTTGTTTTCCCTGAGGGTTATCTTTTTGATATGGAATCTTCTGCCACTATTTTAGCTTGCAAAGATAGATATGAGCTTAAGAGGTTATTAATTAAATGGAACAAAGAATCACTTAGAGATAAAATGAAACCCGACCCTGCTTTTGCTACTTCACATATTTGTGTTCCTGATAAGGATTATGAATTCTCTGTTGATCCTGATATAATTACTTTGGTTGAATCTGATCCGTTTTATGGCTATGAATCTGAAACTGTTGTGGCACATCTTACTAAGTTAAATGATATAGCTGCCCTATTCACTAATGATGAGAGATCGCGTTACCTCTATGTACTCAAAATATTTCCGTTCTCATTAAAGGGTGATGCTAAGATATGGTTTAATTCTCTTGATCCTGGTTGTGTGCGTAGTCCTGAGGATATGATTTATTACTTCTCTGCTAAATATTTCCCTGCTCATAAGAAAGAAGCTGCTTTGAGGGAAATATACAACTTTGTGCAAATTAAAGAAGAGAGTCTCCCACAAGCTTGGGGGAGGCTTCTCAAGTTACTTAATTCTTTGCCTGATCATCCTATTAAGAAACCCGAAATACTTGATATCTTTTATAATGGACTAACCGATGCTTCCAGAGATTACCTGGATAGTTGTGCTGGTTCTCTTTTCAGGGAAAGAACACCAGATGAAGCTGAAATTCTATTGAATAATATGTTGACAAATGAAAATAATTGGGCACCTCCTGAGCCAGCTCCTGCTCCAATTACTGAGCCTATTCCTAAACCAACTCCGAAGAAGAGAGGTGTTCTATTTCTCAGTCCCGAAGATATGCAAGAGGCAAAGAAATCTATGAAAGAGAAATGTATTAAAGCTGAAGACGTTAAGAATTTACCTCCTATTGAAGAAATACATGGTCTTAATTCACCGCCTGTTGAAGAAACTTATGATCTCAATTCTTTATTTATTGAAGAACCTCCTGACCCTGATATCCCGACACAGGTAGTAAAGGTAAATTCTCTCTATAGATACGATAAAGCTGAAGTTCCTCCTACTAAAATTGCTAGTCAGTGCTTGGATGAGTTTGATAACTTTATGTTTAAGCAAGACGACTTCAATGCTTATTTTGGTAGACAATTAAAAGAAAATGCTTATATGATTAGACGCTTGGGTGATTATATGGCTAATATTAAAGGTGAACTTAAACTTGTTAGCAAACATGCTTCTATGGTTACCACACAAGTAGAACAAGTGCTTAAAGCTCAAAAAGAAGTGCTTGATGAAATGAATAGTAAGAAAAATGACTATGCTGTTAGAGTGGCTACTAGAACTGGTAGAATGACTCAGGAACCTTTGTATCCTGAAGTCCACCCTAAGAGAATCGAGCAAGATTCTCAGAGAAATAATATTGATGTTCCTAGTTCTTCTAAAAAGAAGAAAAAGAAAATTGATAGAATTGTGCAAACTTCTAGTGAACCTATTGCTGAACCACCTGATAATCCAAATGATATATCTATGTCTGATGCTGAAACACAATCTGGTAATGAACATGAACCTAATGAAAATATTAATGATGATGTTCATGATGATGCTCAACCTAGTAATGAAAATGATGTAGAAATTGAACCTGCTGTTGATCTTGATAACCCACAATCAAAGAATCAACATTATGATAAAAGAGACTTTGTTGCTAGGAAACATGGTAAAGAAAGGGAACCTTGGGTTCAGAAACCCATGCCTTTTCCTCCAAAACCATCCAAGAAAAAGGATGATGAGGATTTTGAGCGCTTTGCTGAAATGATTAGACCTATCTTTTTACGTATGCGATTGACTGATGTGCTCAAAACTAATCCTTATGCTAAATATATGAAGGATATCATTACTAGTAAAAGAAAGATACCGAAAGCTGAAATTTCCACCATGCTTGCTAATTATACTTTTAAGGGTGGAATACCAAGGAAACTTGGAGATCCCGGAGTACCTACTATACCTTGCTCCATTAAAAGAAATTATATTAAAACTGCTTTATGTGATCTTGGAGCCGGTGTTAGTGTTATGCCTCTCTCTTTATATCGTAGACTTGACTTGAATAAGCTGACACCTACCAAATATCTTTGCAAATGGCTGATAAATCAACTACTATACCTGTCGGTATTTGTGAGGATGTGCCTGTTGTGGTTGCAAACGTTACTATTTTAACGGACTTTGTTATACTTGATATTCCCGAGGATGATAGTATGTCTATTATTCTTGGAAGACCTTTTCTTAATACTGCAGGGGCTGTTATTGATTGCAACAAAGGCAATGTCACTTTTCATGTTAATGGTAATGAGCATACGGTACACTTTCCGAGGAAACAACCTCAAGTTCATAGTATCAACTCCATTGGAAAAATTCCATCGATTATAATTGGAGGTTTTGAATTTTCTCTTCCTACTGTCAAAAAGAAATATGATATACTTATTATAGGAGATGTGCATATCCCCGTTGAGGTAACTTAGTGTTATTCGAAATTTCTCCGGTTTCATGATTATCGGAATGAGTTTGTTAACAAGACTTGATCAACCTTGTTAGTGGATTCTTTTTGATGAGCATGAGATGGATGAAACTAGAAGCACAAACTTCTGTACCCTCTCTATACTTTCTGTTAATTAGTAGAAATAAAGTAAAAATAGTATTTTTCTGTCTGTTTCCTCGTTTATCCGTGCAATATAAAAATATGCCGAAAATAAAAGTCCTCAGAATGACATGCCAATTTAATATGATTTTTTCAGGAATATTTGAGGATTTACTGTGCAAAAATTACCGCGGGAGGAGCTGCCACCAGGCCACGAGGGTGGTGGGCGCGCCCCCCTCTAGGGCGCGCCTCCTGCCTCGTGGGCCCATGGTGGCCCTCCTCCACTTATCCCAGCACCCATCTTCTTCCTCTGTCTTGCACAAACCCGAAAAACCAACTCAAGCACGAGTTCCAGCTACTTTTGCTGTGATTTTCGATCTCCTTGCTCAAAGCACCTCTCGCAAAACTGCTTGGGGAGATTGTTCCTTGGTATGTGACTCCTCCATTGGTCCAATTAGTTTTTGTTCTAGTTCTTTATTCATTGCAAATTTTTGTTGCTTAGGTGACCCTGTTCTTGAGCTTGCATGTCAAATTTATATGGTTCTAAGTAGTTCTAATGCTTGATATAGGCTCTAGGCACTTGTAGGAGTAGTTGCTATCAGTTTTATTGAAGTTGGTTTACTTTTGTTTGAAGTTACTAAAAATTTCAGAATTTTTCCGAAAATGATGAGGAGATTATTGAGGGGCTCATCGAGCCAAAGCTCGAAGGAAAAGACACCGAAGCCTAAGTATAATTTGCCGCGCACAGCGGAGATTCGGGCGTGTGAATGGCCTTCTGATGATTTCTTGAGAGCAGCCGGTATCTATGAAGATTTTCATGAATTGGCTCACAATACAGGCCTCACCACTTTCCTCCACGACCAATGCGATCAGTATCTCTTACTCACAAATACCTTTGTGCAAAACTTTCATTTTCATTCTAGGAACTCACCACCTACAGTGGAGTTTCATTTATATGATGAGCATAAGGAGATATCACTTTATGATTTTTGTCGGATTTGTTTAGTCCCTTTTGAGGGCAAGACAGAAGAACCACATCATGATGATGTGGTTGGGTTAATTGATACTATCACTGTAGGAGAAACTAGGAAAGGTTTCCGATGCACGAATCACTAGAATACATTTTCCCGTTTTACATTACTTTGCATTATTTGCTAGTCGTTGTTTAATTGGACGCGGAAACTATGGAAACCTTAATATCCCTGATATAATTATTCTGCTCCACGATTTATACAGTGATAACACTTTTAGTATGGGTGGTATTATTGCTAGACGGTTAAGTATGAACCGTACCAAAGGCCCCATCTTTGGAGGCATCTATGCTACACGCCTAGCCGTACATTTTAACATACCTATTAGGCATGCTGAGAAGGAAGAAAAGGTGCTGCCCCGTGTTTATCTAGATCACAAAAGTATGGTGACACATGATTTTATTGTTAAGAATAGGGCAGGAGAGCTTAAATATCAATTGTTCTTTAACAAACATCATCCTGAGACTATTATCCCGCCTGCTCCTTCTTTGTTTGATTTGACTGTAGGCACGTACCTTGTTCCGTTGACGGCTATTCATGCCTACCGGAACCCTGCACCAGCCGAGGAGCCAGAATCAGAACCACAATTTGATCCTTCACGGCAGTCTAACTATCAGTGGGATCCGGAGATGATTGCCAGCCAGTGGAAATCGGAGCCTTCTTCTTCCTCATCACTGTACGACCCCAACAACTATTATTATGGACATCAGCCGGTCCAGCCGTGGCAATAGACCAACTTAGGCCAAAAGCCTAAGCTTGGGGGAGTACGTATTTCTCACCGACATTACATTTATGTTCACACACACTCCTTGCTAGATGTCGGTGCTCATACTCTTTCACTGTAATATCCATGCTAGTTTATTTTCTTTTTCCTGCTTTCTTCTTGTGTGTTTGTTAAACCTTAAGAAAAACCAAAAAATTAGGAGTAGTTTATTTTTTTGCTGTAGTAGTAATAATTAAAAAGAAAATGTCACACCCTGATTTTCATGCCAAAACACTTAAGCTAACAATAATGATAAAATGTGGTTTGACAAAAACTTTTGAGTGTTTTGGACCTTGCCTTGATAGGATTTTTGTCTGTTGTTTGCAAGTGCTCTAAAAATCAAATGAATCCCCCAACTCCTATAATTCATCTCCTTGCTCCAAACTCTTGAACCAATGATCATGCCATGTGTATAGGACATAAAAATAATTTCTTACAAAAATAATTTGGCCAAATAGTATTTAAAAAAATTAGTTTTCCAAAAACCCCTGAATTGAGGTTTGCACTGCAAGTACTTAATTAAGGGCAGTAAAAATCTTTCCAAAAATATATTTGTCTCCTATTAGATATAGGATACCCAAAAACCACAAAAATATAATTTTAAAAGTTATTTACCTATTTTATTTAAAGGCTTTTTCTTTAGGCCAGAAATGGTCTTTAATAGGTTAAAATTATTTTTATGCTTTAGAAATATTTGGTAAAACCTAGGGAAACTCAATGGACATATATTGTCCATATATAAGAGTTTCAACACATGGTCATGATCAAAATATTGGTTAAATCCCTCAAAAACCCTTTATGGATATTTCAAGATTTTGCAATATTTACAAAGGAAATATTCTCCAAAAATTCCAAGAAAATTCTAGCATGTCACATATGACATGTTTGATGATCTTGACAAGTATCATGTCATGGAGAATAGTATAACCCCATGAAATCCCCTCAAAACCATTTCCGTCCATTTTGAAGTATGAGCAACTTTACATTGCCAAACATGTCCAAATGTTCTCAAACCTTGTGAACATGCTCAAATGGTCTAATCATTGATCTAGACCAAATGGAAAAAGTTGGAGAAAATTTTATATTGATCAAAGTGCCCCATAACCCTCTCTGACCAGAACCAAATTTGAACAACTCTACATTGCCAAGTCTATCCTTTTGATCTGAATTTTTGTGGACATGTTAAAATACTCAAATGATGACACTACACCAAGTGGTGCACCAACAAGAAGAGTTTTTCTTAGCTAGATCTAAGCAAGTCCATTTCTGCTGATTTCTAGGGTTTGCCAAAGTTACATTGGCAACCTTATTAAAATGGACTCAAACTTGGTGACCAACATAAATCATATATACCATTTGATACTGTCAAATATCATGTCAAATGGAAATCTTTTGATTGCCCAAAACACCATCAAACACCTTCTGACATTTTACAAAAACCACTGTTTTGACCCCTTCCACTATTCTCCATGAGATCAACTTTTTATCAGAGCTTAATCTAGTCACCTTCTACATCCAATAATCCCCCTTTCAATAGATCAATTATTTGGGGGTGAAACCCTCACTTTCTCTCTCTGGACAGCCTCTTTCTCTCTCTCCCTCAACCTCTCTCCTCTCCTAGTAGCTCTCCAAGGCATGCAAAGCTCCTCCCCACTTGTTTACTCCCCCTAGAGCTGTTGGACACTATTGGCCACGCCCAAGGCGCCAAAACAATGGCCATGCCGGCTAAAGATGCGCTCTGGAGCGCGCTACAGTGCGCCCTAGCACTGTAGCCGCTCTCTGCCCGAGCCACCGGACCACCTAGGGCCTCCCCCTCGTGTCCCCCGAGGTCGCCTCGGCGTCCAGTACATGGCACGCTGCCGGCCCCCTCCAGAACCTCTCTCCTCTCCCCTCTGTAAGCTCGCCCGAGCGCATCCGTGGATGCCGCCCACGGTGCACCGCGGCCACGCCCATTTAAACCACCCCGACTCTCTCTCTCAAGTCGATCCAAACCTCCTCTCTCCCGTGAACCTCTCTGACATGCCCTCTCTCCTCCTCGTGCCCTCTTGCCCTCTCCATGGCCGCCGTCGGCCTCCACCCGGCTCCGGCAAACCAGGGCCTCCCCTTCCATCCTTTCGCCACCAGGAGGACCGCAGCAGACCGTCGGAGCTCTCCCGCTCATTTTCTCCCGCTCTGGTGCCCCGTGCCACCGCAACCATCTTCTCCTGAAGCCTTGTCCGCCGGTGTCAGGGTCGCCGTCGCCCTGGACCTCCCCAGCTCGCGTGGCGCCTAGGGATGGGCGCGGCCCTGCCTCCCGATTCTACCGGTACGCCGAACGCCGTCGGGGATGGCTGGAACCACCGGGGAACACGCCGGCGCCCCGCTCGGTTGACCTCCTCTGCTTCTGGCGCGAGGAAGGAGACAACCTGCGGGCGGGGCCCGCTCGTCAGTGGCCCAGCCTCTGGGCCACGCTGGCAAGTGGAGACGGTTTCACTTTCACCCGCCTTCCCCGCACGAAGGCGTAGTTCTATCAAGCCGCCTCCGACGTGGCCCCTGCGCGCGTGCGGCCGAGCCGCTGGGCCGGCCCAGGGACGCCCTACCGCTAAACTTCGCACAGTGTGCGCTGCCGCCGCCCGGATCCGGCCCATTTCGGCAAAACCTTTGTCTGTTTCTTTTTCAAGGAATTTCAAAAATTCATAGACAATTAAAATTAACTCCAAATTTGATAATTCAAATTCTGGTAGTTCCTAAAATCATGCCCTATCACAAGGTGATATTTTCACATTTTTCCAGAAATATTTCCTTCACAATTATTTATCAAATCCTAATTTTCCATTTCTGTGATGAACTTTAGAAAATCATAGAGAGCCCATTCTTGATCAAAATGCAATTATTCAAATTCCTAGATACTTATATTCTCATAACTTAGTTTTTGAACATTTTTGCCAATGCTTTATGTACCACATCAAATATTGGTACAATTATCCATATATAACCAACTTTGCAAATCCCCAGGAAATTCCTTTGAACTCCAAATCTAGTGAAACCAACTCCTAGATGCTCCTAAAATTATTCCTTGTTAAATGGGTGCCTTTGCTCATTTTCCAAAATAATTCTTCTGTACACTTCTTGCAATTCCATAAACCCCTTGATTCCATCATATCAAAATGTTTAGAAATATCCATTGATCCAATTCCAATGAAATCACTTTGGTCATTCCTCATATGACCAGAGGTATCCTAGAAAAGTCAACTTCATATTTTTAGAGAACATTTATTCTTGCCTTGCTGTGTTGCTTATTGTGATTGTTTCCGACATTAGTTGCCGAAGTAGACGGAGTACTTGGAGAAGGACCAGAAGATTTCAAGACTCCGATGAACCAGGCAAGCAGCCCTTTGACCATGTCTAAGAAACCCTTTTTATGCATGTCATATAGCACTTTATTAGTGTTGCATCAGAATCATGATGAGATGGTAACCACTTTGATGGGTTGCCTCTATTACTTCCTCGTTGATACTTCCATTGTGCATGACCCTACCTCCTTATGAGGGTTATGCCGATGGGAGTAGATAGGATGCTAAAGTAGTGCTACGCAAAAAGGGACGGGAATATGCATGGTGATGGAGACAAAGTATTTTCAAAAGACTTTTCGAAAACCCCCATCGGGTGCGACTTATGCCCGGGGGAGATGATGAGTTGGGTAACCACTTGATGACGAAGTGGTGTACCGAGGCAAGTGTGTGTGTTGTTTTTCAAAACGGATTGGTTTAAGTTGCGACCGTTATTCCAACCTTACATGCGCAACCACTCTACCCTTGTATGGGAAAGGGCATTATTGATTAACTAGGCCGATACTAGCTTGGAGCCCGCATTACTAGTGACGGGAGAGTTGTTGGTGCGCTCTCTCGGGACGGGGTCATGCCAGGTAGGGTGGCCATGACTGTTTTCACAGGGCACCGGATACACCGTTGTGTCCCCTCTCGGATGTTACGATCTCGAGTGAGTCTCGTATGATGTACATCGTGAGGATACGGAACAACGAGTGGACTCCATGCTAGTGTCGTCTAGGGAAAGATAGTGATCGGGTGCTTACCCCGGGTACTTGAGGTACCGCGGGTCGTGGATGACACGGAAGTTCCCCGGATCTTGTGGGTAAAGTGTGCAATCTTTGCAGAGTGTAAAACTATTCGAATAGCCGTGTCCACGGTCAAGGACAGTTGGGTAACTGCTCTTGGGCTACGTCCACATGTTTACAAACCAGTGTGTGTGTTTGGATAAGTGGGAAGATCTACTTGGGTCAAGTCAAAGGACTTTACATGATTGAGTTGGGTTGATGCCCACTCTATTTATGTTGATATCTGTAACCTGTCCTCATGGTTACTTGAATTCTCTTGATGCATGTCTTACAAGTTGTTGAACACGTCGTTGCACTCAAAACTAGCTTTCTGCAAAAAAATTCCTATATCATGCATTGTTGTATCTTGAACCAAAACATGGGTTGCTTGCGAGTACCTTCAAAGTACTCATTGGCTTGCCACTGGTTATTTTATTGGCCAGGCATGAAAGAACAAGACATAATGAAGAATACTTTAGCGACGAACATGCGAGCTAGGACGCTTCCCAGTCATAATGCCTGTAGGGTTAAGGCAGATGGCTTGGGTCCAAGTTGTTATTGAAGATTTCCGCTGCGATGATACACTCAAGACTTGACCATAATGGTCCTACTTGTGTAAAATGTTATGTATGGATGTACGACTCTTGTTATTCAGCTTCTGTGTGTTTAGTGAGCATTGATCTCTGGGATCACTGTACACGTGCATTCAATGATCACGACTTATGAGTCGGGGTCCCCACAGAGCTGGTATCAGAGCCATCCTGACTGTAGGGAGCCTTAGTTAGCATGGTCGTTAGTTAGGGTAAAACTATTTCCAAAACTATTACAAGTTTTCAAAACTATCTATACTTCTCTTCCCTTCTCAGTTTTTCAAAAACTAAGGTATACTTTCCCCATCGATCTCTTCCCTTCAAAACTATTGCAAACGGTCGCTAGCACCCTCAAGCCCCTGACCACGGGATTCCTTGTAATCCTCGTGGATGGCCTAGAAGGAGTAAACCTTGCCAAACACTCACCCACCTCTTCTGAACCCAAGATTCGCGACATCACAACAAGACGATGCCAACAGAAGATACGCCTTTGAAGAATGAGGACATGAAGACCCAGAGGATGGTGACACCTTTGAATTTGCCCCAGGATGATGCAACCTTGTCCTATGACGATCAGGGTGTAAGATATGCAAGACCATGATAGACATCGCTAATAGTGCAATCATGTCCTTACCGTTATTGTATCGGCAACCACCGGTGGATGAGAACCTCGCCATTTGGCCCGCCTCACTATAGTGAGTAGGAAAACGGTTCTCTTCATCCCCCGCTCTTGGTGTCGATGTTTTCATCAACGTAACCGACATGTTGGACCTCTACTATGCCTTGTTAATATCATTGCATAAGGGATTACCTACCTGGTACCGTCGACGCCTTAGAAGGCAAAAGGGGTCGTCATGATTAAGAAGACAACAGAAGACCGAGTCAATGCCTGCTACGAGGAGCCACCTTCACCCCATCACTTCAAAAGGCGAGAAGTTGTTGAAGACTCTTCAGGCTCAACCCACATCGTTTCATCAAACAACTACAAGAGACGTAGCAACACCTGAGGAAAACTCAGAAGACTGCACGAGGCACAAGGCACGACTACTGAGTCCGAGAAGCCCTAGGGTAGGATGAGTCGTGTACCCCCCTATGCGCAGTCGAGTCCGTATGATGGTTCGAATAGAACCATGATTGTGTGTTGCTTGTTTTTATTTGATTGTGTTTTGATATCAGCCACCCTTTTGCCCTAGGCAACTAGTATGCGGCTATATCACCTACCTTATTTTATTGTTTGTGTTTGGCCCTTTCAGCCCTTGTTTGTTTGCACTTGCACTATAGAACCCCCTTTAGGCATTCCCCTCTTCTATGCTACTTTTCCCTCTCATCTCTCTCCTCAACTGAAGACCAGCAAGACAAGCTACACCAAGGATTCTACCTCGGCAACCAACTAGCAATGAAGACTTCTGCTACAATCTCCATGACCTAGTGCAACCCCGTAGAATTATGTTTAACCCTCCAGACGAAACCCATTCCTAGACCCTTCGAGACTTCACAAGATACCCCATATCGAATCTTTAACCATGTGCTTGACCCACAGAATTGCAAGAGAACCAGTTAAGCCTCTGTAACCTTGCTTATCACTGGGCTCATTATGGAACTAGTGGATGTAGTGAGCAAGCACATTGTCACCCTAATATAGCACAAGAACTGACGATGCCATAAGGAAGACCAATTTGAGGATATAGGAATAGAGGACAAATGACTTCATGAGTTTGTATCAGTGACCCTGAGGAATTATCTGAGACTTTGGTAAATCATGAGTGATGATTGGATTTGGCCTATATGAGATGATGCTTTCGATGGTATAAGGTTATTTGTTTGAAGGACTAGATAGACTATTGGCATCTTAGAAACCATGCTTAAGGATAAGATAATAAAATGTTCACTCGCACACTAGAATCCTTGAAATCCTTAAGCCCTACTAAGCCACAACATGGTCGGGTCATTACCATAGGTCTTGACTCTAAATCGAGAACACCTCGGACCATACTCAACCGTGACCACCACCAATACCCCCAGCCTACTTTATGTACCCCGTGAACAAAGTTTTCATGGAGTGCTTAGACAATTTAGTTGTCATCTTTATTTTGGTAACATACTTGTCTACCCGAAGACGGAATAAGAATCACTGAGCTGGTGAAGAAACATTTGAAGACCGCCATGCCAAGGAGGAAGAACTATACCAACCACCATCGCCAAGAAATAAACGTTCGCGTTGAAGACCAGGTGTATCTGCAAGTCACTTCTCTCAATGGGACCAAGCATTTCCATGCCAAGGGAACCCACACCAAGATTCATCAGCCCCCTCTGAGATCACCTCAAGATGAAGAGTAGACGGCTACCAGCTAGAGTTACCACCTGAGTTACCCATTGTGCACAGCGTTTTCCACGCATCACACCCCGAAAGTGTTTCCAACTTCCTAACTTGCCCGATCTCTACGAGGGCATCGACCACCGAGCCATCGACCCCTAGCCCAATCTAACCTACCGCAAGCTACCCATTAGCAACCTAGATCAAGAAGAACGTCATACACGAAGCCATATCATCAAGTACTTCAAGCTCAATGGAGCACCACGCGGAAGCAGAAGCATTATGAGGATGTGAAGAGTACCGTAGATTTAAGTTTTGTATTCCTTCCCGCGCCTAGTTTGGGAATCTCGGGGACGAGATTCTTGTAAGGGGGGTAGGTCTGTCACACCTTGATTTTCATGCCACAACACTTAAGCTAACAATCATGATAAAATGTGGTTTGACAAAAACTTTTGAGTGTTTTGGACCTTGCCTTGATTGGATTTTTGTCTGTTGTTTGCAAGTGCTCTAAAAATCAAATAAATCCTCCAACTCCTATACTTCATCTCCTTGCTCCAAACTCTTGAACCAATGATCATGCCATGTGTATAGGACATAAAAATAATTTCTTACAAAAATAATTTGGCAAAATAGTATTTTTAAAAATTAGTTTTCCAAAAACCCCTGAATTGAGGTTTGCACTGCAAGTACTTAATTAAGGGCAGTAAAAATCTTTCCAAAAATATATTTGACTCCTATTAGATATAGGATACCCAGAAACCACAAAAATATAATTTTAAAAGTTATTTACCTATTTTATTTAAAGGCTTTTTCTTTAGGCCAGAAATGGTCTTTAATAGGTTAAAATTATTTTTATGCTTTAAAAATATTTGGTAAAACCTAGGGAAACTCAATGGACATATATTGTCCATATATAAGAGTTTCAACACATGCTCATGATCAAAATATTGGTTAAATCCCTCAAAAACCCTTTCTGGATATTTCAAGATTTTGAAATATTTACAAAGGAAATATTCTCCAAAAATTCAAGAAAATTCTAGCATGTCACATATGACATGTTTGATGATCTTGACAAGTATCATGTCATGGAGAATATTATAACCCCATGAAATCCCCTCAAAACCATTTCTATCCATTTTGAAGTTTGAGAGCAACTTTACATTGCCAAACATGTCCAAATGTTCTCAAACCTTGTGAACATGCTCAAATGGTCTAATCATTGATCTAGACCAAATGGAACAAGTTGGAGAAAATGTTATATTGATCAAAGTGCCCCATAACCCTCTCTGACCAGAACCAAATTTGAACAACTCTACATTGCCAAGTCTGTCCTTTTGATCTGAATTTTTGTGGACATGTTCAAATACTCAAATGATGACACTACACCAAGTGGTGCACCAACAAGAAGAGTTTTTCTTAGCTAGATCTAAGCAAGTCCATTTCTACTAATTTCTAGGGTTTGCCAAAGTTACATTGGCAACCTTATTAAAATGGACTCAAACTTGGTGACCAACATAAATCATATATACCATTTGATACTGTTAAATATCATGTCAAATGGAAATCTTTTGATTGCCCAAAACACCATCAGACACCTTCTGACATTTTACAAAAACCACTGTTTTGACCCCTTCCACTATTCTCCATGAGCTCAACTTTTTACCAGAGCTTAATCTAGCCACCTTCTACCTCCAGTAATTCCCCCCTTTCAACAGATCAATTATTTGGGGGTGAAACCCTCACTTTCTCTCTCTGGACAACCTCTTTTTCTCTCTCCCTCAACCTCTCTCCTCTCCTAGTAGCTCTACAAGGCATCCAAAGCTCCTCCCCACTTGTTTACTCCCCCCTAGAGCTGCTGGACACTATTGGCCACGCCCAAGGCGCCAAAACAATGGCCATGCCGGCCAAAGACGCGCTCTGGAGTGCGCTACAGTGCACCCTAGCACTGTAGCCGCTCTCCGCCCGAGCCACCGGACCACCCAGGGCCTCCCCCTCGTGTCCCCTGAGGTCGCCTCGGCGTCCAGTACACGGCACGATGCCGGCCCCCTCCAGAACCTCTCTCCTCTCCCCTCTGTAAGCTCGCCCGAGCGCGTCCGTGGACGCCGCCCACGGTGCACCACGGCCACGCCCATTTAAACCACCCCGACTCTCTCTCTCTCTCTCAAGTCGATCCAAACCTCCTCTCTCCCGTGAACCTCTCTAACATGCCCTCTCTCCTCATCGTGCCCTTTTGCCCTCTCCATGGCCGCCGTGGTCGCCATCGGCCTCCACCCGGCTCCGGCAAACCAGGGCCTCCCCTTCCATCCTTTCGCCACCAGGAGGACCGCAGCAGATCATCGGAGCTCTCCCGCTCATTTTCTCATGCTCTGGTGCCCCGTGCCACCGCAACCATCTTCTCTTGAAGCCTTGTCCGCCGATGTCAGGGTCGCCGTCGCCCTGGACCTCCCAAGCCCGTGTGGCGCCCAGGGATGGGCGCGACCCTGCCTCCCGATTCCGCCGGTATGCCGGATGCCGTCGGGGACGGCCGGAACCGCCGGGGAACACACCGGCGCCCCGCTCGGTCGACCTCCTCTGCTTCTGGCGTGAGGAAGGAGACAACCTGCGGGCGGGGCCTGCTCGTCAGTGGCCCAGCCTCCGGGCCACGCTGGCAAGTGGAGACGGTTTCACTTTCACCCGCCTTCCCCGCACGAAGGCGTAGTTCTATCAAGCCGCCTCCGACGTGGCCCCTGCGCGCGTGCGGCCGAGCCGCTGGGCCGGCCCAGTGACGCCCTGCCGCTAAACTTCGCACAGTGTGCGCTGCCGCCGCCCGGATCCGGCTCATTTCGGTAAAGCCTTTGTCTGTTTCTTTTTGAGGGAATTTCAAAAATTCATAGACAATTAAAATTAACTCCAAATTTGATAATTCAAATTCTGGTAGTTCCTAAAATCATGCCCTATCACAAGGTGATATTTTCACATTTTTCCAGAAATATTTCCTTCACAATTATTTATCAAATCCTAATTTTCCATTTCTGTGATGAACTTTAGAAAATCACAGAGAACCCATTCTTGATCAAAATGCAATTATTCAAATTCCTAGATACTTATATTCTCATAACTTAGTTTTTGAACATTTTTGCCAATGCTTTATGTATCACATCAAATATTGGTACAATTATCCATATATAACCAACTTTGCAAATCCCCAGGAAATTCCTTTGAACTCCAAATCCAGTGAAACCAACTCCTAGATGCTCCTAAAATTATTCCTTGTTAAATGGGTGCCTTTGCTCATTTTTCAAAATAATTCTTCTGTACACTTCTTGCAATTTCATAAACCCCTTGATTCCATCATATCAAAATGTTTAGAAATATCCATTGATCCAATTCCAATGAAATCACTTTGGTCATTCCTCATATGACCAGAGGTATCCTAGAAAAGTCAACTTCATATTTTTAGAGCACATTTATTCTTGCCTTGTTGTGTTTCTTATTGTGATTGTTTCCGACGTTAGTTGCCGAAGTAGACGGAGTACTTGGAGAAGGACCAGAAGATTTCAAGACTCTGATGAACCAGGCAAGCAGCCCTTTGACCATGTCTAAGAAACCCTTTTTATGCATGTCATATAGCACTTTATTAGTGTTGCATCGGAATCATGATGAGATGGTAACCACTTTGATGGGTTGCCTCTATTACTTCCTCGTTGATACTTGCATTGTGCATGACCCTACCTCCTTATGAGGGTTATGCCGATGGGAGTAGATAGGATGCTAAAGTAGTGCTACGCAAAAAGGGATGGGAATATGCATGGTGATGGAGACAATGTATTTTCAAAAGACTTTTCGAAAACCCCCATCGGGTGCCACTTATGCCCGGGGAGATGATGAGTTGGGTAACCACTTGATGACGAAGTGGTGTACCGAGGCAAGTGTGTGTGTTGTTTTACAAAATGGATTGGTTTAAGTTGCGACCGTTATTCCAACCTTACATGCGCAACCACTCTACCCTTGTATGGGAAAGGGCATTATTGATTACCTAGGCCGATACTAGCTTGGAGCCCGCATTACTAGTGACGGGAGAGTTGTTGGTGCACTCTCTCGGGACGGGGTCGTGCCAGGTAGGGCGGCCATGACTGTTTTCACAGGGCACCGGATAGACCGTTGTGTCCCCTCTCGGATGTTACGATCTTGAGTGAGTCTCGTATGATGTACATCGTGAGGATATGGAACAACGAGTGGACTCCATGTTAGTGTCGTCTAGGGAAAGATAGTGATCGGGTGCTTACCCCAGGTACTTGAGGTACCGCGGGTCGTGGATGACACGGAAGTTCCCCAGATCTTGTGGGTAAAGTGTGCAACCTCTGCAGAGTGTAAAACTATTCGAATAGCCATGTCCACGGTCAAGGACAGTTGGGTAACCGCTCTTGGGCTACGTCCACATGTTTACAAACCAGTGTGTGTGTTTGGATAAGTGGGAAGGTCTACTTGGGTCAAGTCAAAGGACTTGACATGATTGAGTTGGGTTGATGCCCACTCTATTTATGTTGATATCTGTAACCTGTCCTCATGGTTACTTGAATTCTCCTGATGCATGTCTTAGAAGTTGTTGAACATGTCATTGCACTCAAAACTAGTTTTCTACAAAAAAAATCCTATATCATGGATTGTTGTATCTTGAACCAAAACATGGGTTGCTTGCGAGTACATTCAAAGTACTCATTGGCTTGCCACTGGTTATTTTATTGGCCAGGCATGAAAGAACAAGACATAATGAAGAATACTTCAGCGATGAACATGCGAGCTAGGACGCTTCCCAGTCAGAATGCCTGTAGGGTTAAGGCAGATGCCATGGGTCCAAGTTGTTATTGAAGATTTCCGCTGTGATGATACACTCAAGACTTGACCATAATGGTCCTACTTGTGTAAAACGGTATGTATGGATGTAAGACTCTTGTTATTCAGCTTCTGTGTGTTCAGTGAGCATTGATCTCTGGGATCACTGTACACGTGCATTCGGTGATCACGACTTATGAGTCGGGGTTCCCACAGAAAACCCAAAAATATTTCCCGTTCTTCTTTTTCTTGTTGGGAGCTTTCCCATGTAAATAATTTTATTTCTTTTTTTTCTTTGGTGGTCGGTAGGAGAAGACCATGATTAAATTGTTGAAGTGGCTCTTATTTGCATTATTGTTGATTTAACCCAGAGCCCATATTGCCTTGTCTTCTCCTGTTTATTGAATGCTCGCAGATTACAGCTTAGTCCAATGCACGTACACTCTTATTATTATTCACACCGTTCGGTCGTGCAAGTGAAAGGCAATTATGATGATATATGATGGGCTGACTGAGATGAGAAAAGCTGGTATGAACTTGACCTCTTTAGTTTTTCGAAATATGATGAGTCCCTCGTTCTTGATTCAGCTTATTATGAATAAAAATGTTTGCAATGACAATTAGAGATCGTAGTTGCTTGTGCCATGCTTGATTAGCTATGAGTTATAATGATTTACCTTGTGTGCCAACATGCTATTGAGATGGTTATGATGTGGTATGATGGGGTGGTATCCTCCTTTGAATGATTTAAGTGACTTGACTTGGCACATGTTCACGCATGTAGTTGAAACAAATCAACATAGCCTTCACGATATTTATGTTCATGGTGGATTATATCCTACTCATGCTTGCATCCAATGTTTATTAATTTTAATGCATGTACATGGCTGTTGTCGAACTCTAGTTGGTCGCTTCCCAGTCTTTTGCTAGCCTTCACTTGTACTAAGCGGGAATACTGCTTGTGCATCCAATCCCTTAAACCCCAAAGTTATTCCAGATGAGTCCACTATACCTTCCTATATGCGGTATCTACCTGCCGTTCCAAGTAAATTTGCATGTGCCAAACTCTAAACCTTCAAATGAACATTCTGTTTTGTATGCTCGAATAGCTCATGTATCAACCAAGGCTGTCCTTATCTTTCGTATTAGGCGGGTTATTCTCAAGAGGAGTGGACTCCGCTCCTCACTCACGAGAAAATGGCTGGTCATCGGGATGCCCAGTCCCATGCTTTATGCAAATTAAATCAAAATTAATTGCAAACAAAACTCCCCCTGGGATCTGATGTATGTTGGAGGCACTCATTGTTTCGAGCAAGCCATGGATTGATGTTTGTTGGTGGAGGGGGAGTATAAACTTTACCATTCTGTTTGGGAATCGCCTATAATGTGTTTAGCATGGAAGATATCGCCATCTCTTAGTTGTTACGTTGACAATGAAAGTATACCGCTCAAAATACAATTTATCTCTATTTCAAAACCAAGCTCTGGCACCTCTACAAATCCCTGCTTCCCTCTGCGAAGGGCCTATCCATTTACTTTTATGTTGAGTCATCACCCTCTTATTAAAAAGCACTAGCTGGAGAGCACATCTGTCATTTGCATTCATCACTATTAATCTATGTTGGGTGTGACTATGATTGGATCTCTTTTACCATGAATTACAATGTCTAGTCAGTCCTTGATCTTTAAAGGTGCTCTGCATTTATGTTTTACGGTCTCAGAAAGGGCTAGCGAGATACCATCTTGTTATATCATATTATGATTGTTTTGAGAAAGTGTTGTCATCTGAGATTTATTATTATGACTTGCTAGTTGATTATGCTATTGATATGAGTAATTATGAGACCTGAGAATTATTGAAAATATGGTTAGTTATGATCTATGCTAAAAACTTGAATGCTGGCTTGACATAGTTACAACAACAAGAGCAAACAGAGTTTGTAAAAGTTTTTCTTTCTTTCTTTCAGTTTGTCAACTGAATTGCTTGAGGACAAGCAAGGGTTTATGCTTGGGGGAGTTGATACGTCTCCGTCGTATCTACTTTTCCAAACACTTTTGCCCTTGTTTTGGACTCTAACTTGTATGATTTGAATGGAACTAACCCGGACTGACGCTGTTTTCAGTAGAATTGCCATGATGTTGTTTTATGTGCTGAAAACAAATATTCTCGGAATGACCTGAAACTCCATGGAACATCTTAGGAAAAATAATAAAAAATCCTCGCCAAAGATGAAGACCAGGGGGCCCACACCCTGTCCACGAGGGTGGGGGGCGTGCCCCCCTAGGGCGCGCCCCCTACCTCATGGGCCCCCTGGATGCCCTCCGACGCCAGCTCCAACTCTATATATTTGCTTTCGGAGAGAAAAAAATCAGAGAGAAGAAATCATCACGTTTTATGATACGGAGCCGCCGCCAAGCCCTAAAACCTCTCGGGAGGGCTGATCTGGAGTCCGTTCAGGGCTCCGGAGAGGGGGATTCGTCGCCGTCGTCATCATCAACCATCCTCCATCACCAATTTCATGATGCTCACTGCCGTGCGTGAGTAATTCCATCATAGGATTCCTGGACGGTGATGGGTTGGATGAGATTTATCATGTAATCGAGTTAGTTTTGTTAGGGTTTGATCCCTAGTATCCACTATGTTCTGAGATTGATGTTGCTATGACTTTGCTATGCTTAATGCTTGTCACTAGGGCCCGAGTGCCATGATTTCAGATCTGAACCTATTATGTTTTCATGAATATATGTGAGTTCTTGATCCTATCTTGCAAGTCTATAGTCACCTACTATGTGTTATGATCCGGCAACCCCGAAGTGACAATAATCGGGACCACTCCCGATGATGACCATAGTTTGAGGAGTTCATGTATTCACTATGTGCTAATGCTTTGTTCCGGTTCTCTATTAAAAGGAGGCCTTAATATCCCTTAGTTTCCAATAGGACCCCGCTGCCACGGGAGGGTAGGACAAAAGATGTCATGCAAGTTCTTTTCCATAAGCACGTATGACTATAAATGGAATACATGCCTACATTACATTGATGAATTGGAGCTAGTTCTGTGTCACCCTATGTTATGACAGTTACATGATGAACCGCATCCGGCATAATTATCCATCACTGATCCGGTGCCTACGAGTTTTCCGTATACTGGTTTACGCTTATTTACTTTCCCACTGCTACTGTTACAATCAGTACAAAATACCAAAAACATTACTTTTGCTGTCTTTACTTTTGTTACCGTTACCACCACTATCATATTACTGTGCTACTAAACACTTTGCTGCAGATACTAAGTTTCCAGGTGTGGTTGAATTGACAACTCAGCTGCTAATACTTGAGAATATTCTTTGGCTCCCCTTGTGTCGAATCAATAAATTTGGGTTGAATACTCTACCCTCGAAAGCTGTTGCGATCCCCTATACTTGTGGGTTATTAGACCTTCCTTAGATCGCCCTTAGGAACCACTAGCCAGTCCTCAAAGAATAAGGTGTCCTTGTCATCAATGCGATAGCAGTTGTATTTGGGTAAGCCCTTGGCAACACCATGTTTCACCTTCTTCACCATGGTATCAAGGAGTTGTGCCTCATGAATTTGGTCTTCCAAAGTTGGAGTGACTTGAAGGTTGGCAAGAAAACCTTGAGGAACAACTTGAAGGTTGAGCTTGCGGAAAGCTTCACAAAGATCAGGTTGGAATGGCTTGAGAATAAGACTGTTGCAATATGCCTTTCTGCCCAACGCATCTGCAATCACATTAGCATTGCCTGGAGTGTATTCGATGCTTGGATTGTACTCTTGGATCATTTAGACCCAACGAGTTTGCCAGAGGTTGAGGTTGGGCTGAGTGAAGATATATTTGAGGCTCTTGCGATCGGTGAAAATGTCCACTTGCCTTCCCAACAAGAGATGTCTCCATGTTATTAATGCATGGACAACTGCCGCCACCTCAAGATCGTGAGTGGGGTTGTTCCTTCCATTTGGCTTCAACTGACGAGAAGTATAGGCCACAACTTACTTCTCTTGCATTAACACATCACCGAGACCTTGCAATGAGGCATCACAGAAAACTTGGTATGGCTTGGACTCATCGGGAGGAATTAGGACCGGAGCTGTGACTAGTTTCTCTTTGAGAGTGTTGAAAGCAACATCACACTTAGGAGTCCAGGAGTACTTGACATGCTCCAGGAGGAGGTTGGAAAGAGGCTTAGCGATTTTTGAGAAGTTCTCAACAAATCTTCTGCAATAGCTTGCAAGCCCAAGGAAACTGCGGAGCTACTTGATGTTCTGAGGAGGCTCCCAGTTCACGATTGCAGAAACCTTCTACGGATTAACAGAAATTCCCTTGGTGGAGATTATGTGACCAAGGTAAAGAACTTCATCAAGCCAAAACTCACATTTGGAGAACTTTGCGTAGAATTGATACTCTCTGAGCTTGTCGAGCACCAATCGTAAATGTTTGGCATGATCCTTTTTATTCTTGGATAAAACCAGGATACCATCGAGATACACCAAAACGAATTCATTGGTGTAGGGCTTGAAGATGAAGTCCATCATGTGAGAGAAAGTTGGAGGGGCATTAACAAGCCCGAAAGACATGACGGTATATTCATAAGAACCAAAGCTCGTTCTGAAAGCTGTCTTCGAGATATCTTCTTCACGAATGCGAATCTGGTGATACCCCATACGGAGATCAAGCTTGGAAAACACCTTTGCACCTTTGAGTTGCTCGAATAGCTCGTTGATATTGGGAAGTTGGTACTTATTCTTGATTGTCTTATTATTCAATGGGCGGTAATCAATGCAAAGTCGGTCCGTGCCATCCTTCTTCTGGACAAAAAGAACACCACAACCCCGCGGAGATGAACTTGGTCTGATCAGACCCAGACGTTCTTGTTTATGAAGTTGTTTCTTCAATTCTTTCAGCTCTTTTGGCCCAAGCTTGTAGGGGCGCTTGCAAATGGGTTCTGTACCAGACTCAAGATCAATAACGAATTCTACTGGCCGGTGAGGAGGCATACCCGGAAGCTCTTCTGGAAAGACATCTTGATACTCACAAACAACTGGAATCTGAGAAATAGCGTTGATCTCGCCTTCCTCATTGAGAGAGAACAGCCTAATGGTTTCATCATGAGCGGCAAAGATGATCACATTTTCAGAAGGATGTGTCAATTTGATCTCCTTGGTAGCACAATCAAGAAAGGCCTTGTGCTAAAAAAGCCAATCCATGCCGAGAATGAGATCAATATCGGAATCGCCGAGTACAATTGGGGAAGCCAGGAATTTATAATTGCCCATCTTGACGCCAACATTAGGAATTGATACGTCACCAACGTATCTATAATTTTTGATTGTTACATGCTATTATATTATCTGTTTTGGATGTTAATGGGCCTATTAATACACTTTTATACTATTTTGGCACTAACCTACTAACCCAAGGCCCAGTGCAAATTGCTATTTTTTGCCTATTTCAGTGTTTCGCAGAAAATGAATATCAAACAGAATAAAACCTCCGGGAGAGTTATTTTTGGAACAAACGTGATCCAGGGGACTTGGAGTGGATGTCAAGAAACCAAGAAGGAGGCCACGAGGCAGGGGGGCGCGCCTACCCCCTGGGCGCGCCCTCCACCCTCATGGGCCCCTCGTGGCTCCACCGACCTACTTCTTCCTCCTATATATATATTCATATACCCCGAAAACAACCAGGAGCACCAAGAAACCCTATTTCCACCACCGCAACCTTCTGTACCCAAGAGATCCCATCTTGGGGCCTTTTCCGGAGCTCCGCCGGAGGGGGAATCGATCACAGAGGGCCTCTACATCAACTCCATGGCCCCTCCGATGATGTGTGAGTAGTTTACTTCAGACCTTCGGGTCCATAGTTATTAGCTAGATGGCTTCTTCTCTCTCTCTCTCTTTGGATCTCAATACAATGTTCTCCTCGATCTTCTTTGAGATCTATTTGATGTAACTCTTTTTGCGGTGTGTTTGTCGAGATCCGATGAATTGTGGGTTTATGATCAAGTTTATCTATGAACAATATTTGATTCTTCTTTGAAATATTTTATGTATGATTGGTTATCTTTGCAAGTCTCTTTGAATTATCAGTTTGGTTTGGCCTACTAGATTGATCTTTCTTGCAATGGGAGAAGTGCTTAGCTTTGGGTTCAATCTTGCGGTGTCCTCTCCCAGTGACAGCAGGGGCAACAAGGCACGTATTGTATTGTTGCCATCTACATCATATTGCTTGAGTTTATCCCTCTACATCATGTCATCTTGCCTAATGCGTTACTCTGTTCTTATGAACTTAATACTCTAGATGCATGCTGGATAGCGGTCAATGTGTGGAGTAATAGTAGTAGATGCAGGCAGGAGTCGGTCTACTTGTCACGGACGTGATGCCTATATACATGATCATGCCTAGATATTCTCATAATTATGCCCTTTTCTATCAGTTACTCGACAGTAATTTGTTCACCCACCGTAATACTTATGCTATTTTGAGAGAAGCCACTAGTGAAACCTATGGCCCCTGGGTCTATTATCTATTATATTAATTTCCCGTCAACTAGCTATTTCTATTACCTTTTAGTTTGCAATCTTTATTTTGCAATCTATATCATAAAAATACCAAAAATATTTATCTTATTATTATTATCTCTATCAGATCTCACTCTCATAAGTGACCATGAAGGGATTGACGACCCCTTTATCGCGTTGGTTGCGAGGTTCTTATTTGTTTGTGTAGGTATGAGGGACTTGCGTGTAGTCTCCTACTGGATTGATACCTTGGTTCTCAAAAACTAAGGGAAATACTTACACTAATTTGCTGCATCACCCTTTCCTCTTCAAGGGAAAACCAACGCAGTGCTCAAGAGGTAGCAAGAAGGATTTCTGGCGCCGTTGCCGGGGAGATCTATGCACAAGTTAAGACATACCAAGTACCCATCACAAACTCTTATCCCTCGCATTACATTATTTGCCATTCGCCTCTCGTTTTCCTCTCCCCTACTTCACCCTTGCCGTTTTATTCGCCCTCTTTTCCATTCGCCTTCTTCCCGTATGTCTTTTTGTTTGTGTTTCCATGTGCCTTCTATTTGCTTGCATCTTTGCTTGCTAAAAATCTATTGATACAGATCCACTTAAAGTGTTCTACTTGGATCATCTTGGATCCTTATGCGCTTGTGCTGAAACCCCAACTAGCCTAGTTGATGGGAAATCTTTAGATGAGCATGCTCATTTTGTGTGTGACCGTTTGTCTGAAAAAGGGGGACTCTTATGGGATCAAATAAACAGATTGTTGTGTTATGCTTGGAATCTTTGTGAAATTTTTGATTTTACTTGTTGCTCTAAGAACACTAAAAACACCTCCCCTACCTATGTGAGTTTAATGATAATGAAATCTTATCTTCTTATGAAAAGTGTGTTTATAGTTACTACGTTACCGAACAAACCAAAGAATTCATTGCTTTTAAGGGTGCTTATGAAGTTGCTTCTTTGATTGAAAAGTATGATATTACTCTTTACAAATCTGAAATTTTTGACATACTTAAATATTGATATGAAAACTATGCTCATAATGTCTAAGTCAAAGAATTTATTGAAATAATGACCGTTGCTTCGGAAGAAAATAATGATATGCATGAATCTATAGATAATTATGATTCTGATGATTTTATTGAAATATCCCTTGATGAACATGATGCTTGCTATTCTTGTGGCCATGATGCCAATATTTATGAAGATGAATTTGCTATAGTTCCTTATGTTAAACATGAGATCGTTGGTATTGCACCCATACTTGATAGTTCCTTCGATGAAAAGCATGATTGCAATGATGTTATCATAAATTCTATTAATGTCAATTGTGTTAATGATATGCAAAACCCTAAGCTTGGGTATGCTAGTTTTGCTATGACTACTATTTGTTACAATGATCATGATTGGGGTGATTCTTCTTATGATCTTGAAAATTTATTGAAGCCCCATGATAAATATGAGATTGATAATAATGTTTGCAATAATATTGAAAGTGGGTTTGGAAGAGTGTCATCTTTAGATCCCACATATTTAGAGAATGTTCAATCTTATGATTTTTTTTGATAAAAGTGGGTTTGGAGAGATCATGACTTTAGTTAATTTTAATCCCACTATTTTGGAAGAGTGTCAACTTTGCATACATGTGGATCGTGTTAAGAATATGTTTTGTGATAGCTATATTGTTGAATTTTCTTATGATCCTACATGTAATTATTATGAGAGAGGAAAATATTGTTGTAGAAATTTTCATGTTACTAAATTACCTTTCGTTATGTTGAGATTGCTATTGTTTCTTTCCGCTTCCTTGCATATGCTAGTTTTTGCTTGCCTTGATAATTTGTTTGCCTATAAGATGACTATGCATAGGAAGTATGTTAGACTTAGATGTGTTTGTCACATGTTTTATTATGTTCCCTTTGTGATTCAATTCTTGTCTTTCATGTGAGCATCATTGAAATCTTTATGCCTAGCTAGGGGCGTTAAACGATAGCGCTTGTTGGGAGGCTGCCCAATTTTATTTTTATTTCTTGCTTTCTGGTTCTTTTTAGTAATAAATAATTCATCTAGCCTCTGTTTATATCTGGTTTTATGCTTTTAATTAGTGTTTGTGCCAAGTAGAACCTTTGGGAAGACTTGGGGGAAGTTTTTGCGATCTTGCTGTAAAAAACAGAAACTTTAGCACTCACGAGATTTGCTGCCATTTTTTACTGGAGAGTGAGATTAGGCTGATTCTTTTTGCAGATGATTAATAGACAAATTCCTCACGTACAACAGTTTATTTAAGAATTTTTGGGGTTACATAAGTATTCTAAACCTACAGACTACTACAGACTGTTCTGTTTTTGACAGATTCTGTTTTTCGTGTGTTGTTTGCTTATTTTGATGCATCTATGGCTAGTATCGGAGGGTATGAACTACAGATAAGTTGGAATACAGTAGGTTTAACACCAATATAAATAAATAATGAGTTCATTACAGTACCTTAAGTGGTGGTTTGTTTTCTTATACTAACGGAGCTCATGAGATTTTCTGTTGAGTTTTGTGTTGTGAAGTTTTCAAGTGTTGGGTAAAGATTTGATGGATTATGGAACAAGGAGTGGCAAGAGCCTAAGCTTGGGGATTCCCAAGGCACCCCAAGGTAAAATTAAAGGACAACCAAAAGCCTAAGCTTGGGGATGCCCCGGATGGCATCCCATCTTTCGTCTTCTTCTATCGGTAACTTTACTTGAGGCTATATTTTTATTCACCACATGATATGTATTTTGCTCGGAGCATCTTGTATGATTTGAGTCTTTGATTTTTAGTTTACCACAATCATCCTTGCTGCACACACCTTTTGGGAGAGACACACTTGAATTGGAATTTGTTAGAATACTCTATGTGCTTCACTTATATCTTTTGAGCTAGATAATTTTGCTCTAGTGCTTCACTTATATCTTTTAGAGCATGATGGTGGTTTTATTTTATAGAAATTATTGATCACTCATGCTTCACTTATATAATTTTGAGAGTCCCTTAGAACAGCATGGTAATTTTCTTTGGTTATGAAACTAGTCCTAATATGATAGGCATCCAAGATGGGTATAATAAAAACTATCATAGAAAGTGCATTGAATACTATGAGAAGTTTGATACTTGATAATTGTTTTGAGATATAAAGGTGGTGATATTAGAGTGTTCTAGTTGAGTAATTGTGAATTTGAGAAATACTTGTGTTGAAGATTGCAAGTCCCGTAGCATGCACGTATGGTAACCGTTGTGTAACAAATTTGAAACATGAGGTGTTCTTTGATTGTCTTCCTTATGAGTGGCGGTCGGGGATGAGCGATGGTATTTTCATACCAATCTATACCCCTAGGAGCATGCGCGTAGTGCTTGGTTTTTGATCACTTGTAGATTTTTGCAATAAGTATATGTGTTCTTTATGACTAATGTTGAGTCCATGGATTATACACACTCTCACCCTTCCATCATTGCTAGCCTCTTTGGTACCATGCATTGCCCTTTCTCACCTTGAGAGTTGGTGCAAACTTTGCGGGTGCATCCAAACCCTGTGATATGATAATCTCTATCACACATAAACCTCCTTATATCTTCCTCAAAATAGCCACCATACCTACCTATTATGGCATTTCCATAGCCATGCCGAGATATATTGCCATGCAACTTTCCACCGTTTCATTTATGACATGTTTCATCATTGTCATATTGCTTTGCATGATCATGTAGTTGACATCATATTGTGGCAAAGCCACCATGCATAATTTATCATACATGTCACTCATGATTCATTGCCCTTCCCGGTACACCGTCGGAGGCATTCATACAGAGTCATATTTTGTTCTAGTATCGAGTTGTAATCATTGAGTTGTAAATGAATAGAAGTGTGATGATCTTCATTAATAGAGTATTGTACCAAATAAAAAATAAATAAGAGAAAGGCCAAATAAAAAAAGCCCTCCCAAAAAGGAATAAAAATGGACAATGCGACTATCCTTTTTTCCACACTTGTGCCTCAAAGTAGCACCATGATCTTTATGATAGAGAGTCTCTTATTTTGTCACTTTCATATACTAGTGGAAATTTTTATTATATAAATTGGCTTGTATATTCCAACAATGGGCTTCCCCAAATGCCCTAGGTCTTCGTGAGCAAGCAAGTTGGATGCACACCCACTTAGTTTCTTTTGTTGAGCTTTCATACATTTATAGCTCTAGTGCATCTGTTGCATGGCAGTCCCTACTCCTTGCATTGACATCAATTGATGGGCATCTCCCTAGCCCGTTGATTAGCCTCGTCGATGTGAGACTTTCTCCTTTTTTGTCTTCTTCACATAACCCCCTATCATTATTCTATTCCACCCATAGTGCTATATCCATGCCTCACGCTCATGTATTGCGTGAAAGTTGAAAAAAGCTTGAGATTACTAAAGTATGAAACAATTGCTTGGCTTGTCATCGGGGTTGCGCAAGATGAGAGCATTCTTGTGTGATGAAAATGGAGCATGACCAAACTATATGATTTTTTAGGGATGAACTTTCTTTTGCCATGTTATTTTGAGAAGACATGATTGCTTAGTTAGTATGCTTGAAGTATTATTATTTTTATGTCAATATTAAACTTTTGTCTTGAATCTTTCAGATCTGAACATTCATGCCACAATAAAGAAAAATACATTGAGAATTATGCTAGGTAGCATTCCACATCAAAAATTCTGTTTTTATCATTTACCTACTCGTGGACGAGCAGGAATTAAGCTTGGGGATGCTTGATATGTCTCCAACCTATCTATAATTTTTGATTGTTCCATGCTATTATATTATCTGTTTTGGATGTTAATGGGCTTATTTATACACTTTTATATTATTTTTGGGACTAACCTACTAACCCAAGGCCTAGTGCAAATTGCTGTTTTTTGCCTATTTCAGTGTTTCGCAGAAAAGGAATATCAAACGGAATCCAAACGGAATAAAACCTTCGGGAGAGTTATTTTTGGAACAAACGTGATCCAAGGGACTTGGAGTGGACGTCAAGAAACCAACGAGGAGGCCATGAGGTAGGGGGGGGTGCGCCTACCCCTTGGGCGCGCCCTCCACCCTTGTGGGCCCCTCGTGGCTCCACCGACCTACTTCTTCGTCCTATATATATTCATATACCCCGAAAACAATTAGGAGCACCACAAAACCCTATTTCCACCACCGCAACCTTCTGTACCCAAGAGATACCATCTTGGGGCCTTTTCCGGAGCTCCACCGGAGGGGGAATCGATCACAGAGGGCCTCTACACCAACTCCATTGCCCCTCCGATGATGTGTGTGTAGTTTACTTTAGACCTCAGGGTCCATAGTTATTAGCTAGATGGCTTCTTCTCTCTCTTTGGATCTCAATACAATGTTCTCCTCGATCTTCTTGGAGATCTATTTGATGTAACTCTTTTTGTAGTGTGTTTGTCGAGATCCGATGAATTGTGGGTTTATGATCAAGTTTATCTATGAACAATATTTGATTTTTCTCTAAAGTCTTTTATGTATGATTAGTTATCTTTGCAAGTCTCTTCGAATTAACAGTTTGGTTTGGCCTACTAGATTGATCTTTCTTGCAATGGCAGAAGTGCTTAGCTTTGGGTTCAATCTTGAGGTGTCCTTTCCCAGTGACAACAGGGGCAGCAAGGCACATATTGTATTGTTGCCATCGAGGATAAAAAGATGGGGTTTATATCATATTGCTTGAGTTTATCTCTATACATCATGTCATCTTGCCTAATGCGTTACTCTGTTCTTATGAACTTAATACTCTAGATGCATGCTGGATAGCAGTCGATGTGTGGAGTAATAGTAGTAGATGCAGAATCGTTTCAGTCTACTTGTCGCGGACGTGATGCCTATATACATGATCATGCCTAGATATTCTCATAATTATGCACTTTTCTATCAATTGCTCAAAGTAATTTGTTCACCCACCGTAATACTTATGCTATTTTGAGAGAAGCCACTAGTGAAACCTATGGCCCCCGGGTCTATTCTCTATTATATTAATTTCCTGTCAACTAGCTATTTCTATTACCTTTTATTTTGCAACCTTTATTTTCCAATCTATATCATAAAAATACCAAAAATATTTATCTTATTATTATTATTATTATTATTATTATCTCTATCAGATCTCACTCTCGTAAGTGACCGTGAAGGGATTGACAACCCCTTTATCGCATTGGTTGCGAGGTTCTTATTTGTTTGTGTAGGTACGAGGGACTTGCGTGTAGTCTCCTACTGGATTGATACCTTGGTTCTCAAAAACCAAGGGAAATACTTACGCTACTTTGCTGCATCACCCTTTCCTCTTCAAGGGAAAACCAACACAGTGCTCAAGAGGTAGCAGGAATCACCGAGTTGGATCTCATTAACCCACCTAGAGAAACAATACAGAAAGGTTTATCCAGATATGACCAAGAGAAATCATGCTTTGCAAACAATGGTCTAGACATGAAACAACGTGATGCACTAAAATCAAATAAAACTTTTGCAGGAATATCATTAACTGGGATACTACCCACGATCACTTCTGAAGAATCCTCTGCTTGAGCTGAATTCATCATGTTCGCCCTTGCAGACTTGGGATTGTGCTTGACAACTGCATTGCTTGAAGAACTCATAGGAGGAGGAGGAGGAGGAGGAGGCGGAAGGCGCCTTTGAGTGCACTTGTTGGAATAGACACCTTTGATACCACACTTGTGACAAGTGACCTCTGGAAGTGGACGAAAAGGTGGTGGAGGAGGACCACCTTTCCTTGGAGCCTGAGGCTGAGACTTGTTGTGATAGCTTGGGGTGGGGGGGGGGGAAGATCCACGGCCACCTGAGTGCTTCTGCTAATAAGGCTGACGAAACAGAGGAGGTGACGGAAGCCAGAACTTCTATTGATTTGCTGCCACTTGAGAGGAAGAAGAAGACTGGACTGCATCCCTAAGTCTCTTCTTTGACGCCTCACACTTGAGCTGAGCAGCTTCTTGCTTGAGGGCCATGTTGTAGAACTGATCGAACTGAGTAGGCTCAGCAAGAACAGGAGCTAACTGCAGATCCTCTCTGAGGCCACCCCTGAAGTGATAGATCATGCTCTTTTCATCAGGAACGTCTTGCCTTGCGAAGCGAGCAAGATTCTGAAACTAGATGTTGTATTGATACATGAACATGGTTCCTTGCTTGAGATTGTGGAATTCCTCACGCTTGCTCTCGACAACACTTGTTGGAATATGATGAGCTCGGAAATCCTGGCAGAAGTCAGTCCAGGTAATCATTCGACCCCCTCTAGAGTCTTTGTACTTCTGATACCAATGTGCTGCTTGGTCCTTGAGCCGAAAAGAAGAGAACTTGACATAGTCCTCATGCCTGACATTGCCGCATTCAAAATGCTTGTTGATGTCCACGAGCCAATCATCAACGTCCATGGCTTGAACACAAGCACTGAAAGACGTTGGCTGATTTGTAAGAAACTGGTTGAGTGTAGCAAACTGAGGCTGATTGTTGAATTTCCCTTGGCCTTGGTTCCCTTGGTTGCCTTGGCCTTGATTCCGCTCTTGCATGAGCTGAATCAGCTTACGAGTGTTTGCGTTGGTGGCCCCCATCAAAGCTTGCCATGCTTCCGGAGGCGGAGGACGAGGCGGAGGGTTGGACTGCTCTCCATCGGTACATTGCGGATGCAGACACGTTGGGGGAGCCATCCTGAAGAAGGTGGCATCTATTAGAACCATGATAGACAAGCTAAATCGACGGATAGACATGTGTAACATATAATCTTCAAAATAAGCATCCGAACAGAGATTGAACGAATGCATTCCAAAGTTAACATTGCACGACCATTAGGGTGAGAAGCCACTTAGACAAAGGTTCATGAATGAAACAACAAGGTACGGCTAGAACAAATAAATGATAAGGATCTCCCAATCCCATACCAATTATCTGTCGGAATATAACTAAGAGCTACTTGAATTCCCACCTATTAACTCCCGAAACTTTCTGGTTATGCAATCTGGTGTTGGGGATACAGGGAGGCACAATAAATATCACACAACTAACCAACCCTACGCTCCACTGTATCCATCCGTCAACACATAACCAAGAAAACTCCAGAAATCGTGTACCTCGACCTTCGAAATGCATCCGCTATACTAGCTATGGAAATACTCCCGAACTCCCTCCTCAGTACTGGGTGGTGTCGAGGTTATCTCACCACTAACTGCATAGAAGAGATTTTCGATGCTGGCGAGCTCAGGTATACCAGAACTACAACGATAAAATTGTGACGACACCACCTCGAAGCTCAACTCCCCGGGACACTGCCACAACCCCTAATTGTCAGGAGGCACCGAGAACAATGTTCTTGTCACAACAATATCGGAACAATCACAAGATACCCACGTGGTCATAATTTTTTTATAGTGAAAATGAGGAGAGGGAAGTCAAAATATCTACGTCAGGAGTCCTTACCAGAGCGACGAAGGGGATGAGGAGTAAAAAGAATCCTACTCTCCGATATATATAATCCTAAGACTCAAAATAGTTTTGTTCTAGACTCAACAACGTCAGTGATTCGATCAAGTAGGGGGCTCCTACGTCGGGATGGCTCTGATTACCAACTTGTAACGCCCAATATGCGACTATACTCCATACGTGTCGAGGAACGACTTGGGGCATAAGCGCATATTGGTATGGTCACAAGAGTGGTTGTATCTTTGCTCATCTCATGTACTGAATAGATAGAATGCGAGCTTTGTATTACAATCGCCACAATGTCACACAATAACATCAAGTTATACAATCATTCAAGAAGAACACAAAGTCCGACTACGGACGAAATCAAACGAATAAAAGACAACCACCCAAGCTAAGTCCCGATCGTCCCTACTGGGCACCACTACTGATCATCCGGAAAAGAAACATAGTAACGACCAAGGTCTTCGTCGAACTCCCACTTGAGCTCGGTGGCATCACCTGCATCGGTATCATCGGCACCTGCAACTGTGTTTGTAGTTTACCGTGAGCCACAGGGACTCAGCAATTCCATTACCCATGGTGTCAAAACTATCAATGATTAAAGGTAAGGTATGGATATAAGGTGGAGTTGCAGCAGGCACTAAGCATTGTATGGTGGCTAGCTTACGAATACAAGAATAAGATGAGAAAATACGCAATGGTCACAAACTTGTAATGATCAAGAAGTGATCCTGAACTGCTTAGGTTCAAACATAACCCCACCGTGTTCTATTCCCGAACCTCGTCGAATAAAGAATCATGGTTACACACGCAGTTGGTGTATCTTAGTTGAGTCTGGTTCCAAGTTTACTACAACCGGATATTAAAAACACCATCTGCCACATAACCGCGGGCACGGCTCTTGAATGTTTAAACCCTACAGGGGTGTCCCAACTTAGGCCATGAAAAGCTCATGATCCACGGAGACAATCCTCCATCACGGGACCCTCCGATTAGACTCGGAATCCCGGTGCACAAGACATTTCGACAAGGGTAAAACAAAACTAGCATGACCTCCCGACGTGCCGACCCCCTGATAGTAGCCGCGCGTATCTCGTCTTAGGCCACGATGGATAAGCAACGCGTACATGTGCCAAAATAACCCAGGTTGCCCTTGGGCAGCCCCGCACAGTGCTCTAGGTTGGACCAACACTCATGAGAAGCATTGGCCCGAGGGTTGATTAAGAATCCTCAGGTTAATTACTCGCCATGCAAATTTTAGTTGTTATTAGGCAAATGGTAAAACCAAAGTTGGGCCTTGCTGGAAGAGTTTTATTTAAAGCAAACTGTCAAGACGGGCACATAAACCCTCACCGTGTTAGGGACGCAAAATTCAAGGAACAAACACCGGTATGACGGAAACTAAGGCGGCAAGAGTGGAACAAAACACCAAGCAAAAGGCCAAGCATTTCACCCTTTACCAAGTATATAGATGCATTAATTAAATAAGAGATATTGTGATATCCCAATATTTCCATGTTCCAACATGGAACAACCTGCACTGCACCTGCAACTAGCAACGCTATAAGAGGGGCTGAGCAAAAGCGGTAACATAGCCAAACAACGGTTTGCTAGGGACGTGGGTTAGAGGCTTGACATGGCAATATGGGAGGCTTGATAAACAAGTGGTAGGTAGCGTGACATAGCAATAGAACGAACAACTAGCAAGCAAAGATAGAAGTGATATCGGGGGTTGTGACGCCCTCGATTTGACCTTACACTAATCATACACGCAAACGTGTACGATCAAGATCAGGGACTCGTGGGAAGATATCACAACACAACTCTACAAATAAAATAAGTCATACAAGCATCATATTACAAGCCAAGGGCCTCGAGGGCTCGAATACAAGAGCTCGATCATAGACGAGTCAGCGGAAGCAACAATATCTAAGTATAGACATAAGTTAAACAAGTTGCCATAAGATGGCTAGCACAAACTGGGATACAGATCGAAAGAGGCACATGCCTCCTGCCTGGGATCCTCCTAAACTACTCCTGGTCGTCGTCAGCGGCCTGCACGTAGTAGTAGGCACCTCAAGTGTAGTAGGAGTCGTCGTCGATGGTGGCATCTGGCTCCTGGACTCCATCGTCTGGTCGCAACAATCGGGTATAGAAAGGGGGAAAAGAGGGAGCAAAGCAACCATGAGTACTCATCCAAAGTACTCACAAGCAAGGAGCTACACTACATATGTATGCATTGGTATCAAATGAAAAAGGGGTAGCATATGTGGACTGAACTACAGAATGCCGAAATAAGAGGGGGATAGCTAGTCCTATCGAAGACTATGCTTCTGGCGGCCTCCATCTTGCAGCATGTAGAAGAGAGTAGATGGTAAGTTCACCAAGTATCATCGCATAATATACTCCTATCCGGCGATCCTCTCCTCGTCGCCCTGTGAGAGAGCGATCACCGGTTGTATCTAGCACTTGAAAGGGTGTGTTTTATTAAGTATCCAGTTCTAGTTGTCATAAGGTCAAGGTACAACTCCGGGTCGTCCTTTTACCGAGGGACACGGCTATTCGAATAGATAAACTTCCCTGCAGGGGTGCACCACATTTCCCAACACGCTCGATCCCCTTTCGCCGGACACACTTTCCTGGGTCATGGCCGGCCTCGGAAGATCAACACGTCGCAGCCCTACCTAGGCACAACAGAGAGGTCAGCACGCCGGTCTAAATCCTATGGCGCAGGGGTCTGGGCCCATTACCCATTGCACACCTGCACGTTGCGTGGGCGGCTGGAAGCAGACCTAGCCTCCCTAATACAAGAGCAGGCGTTCCAGTCCAATCTGGCATGCGCCGCTCAGTCGCTGACGTCACGAAGGCTTCGGCTGATACCACGACGTCGAGTTCCCATAACTGTTCCCGCGTAGTTGGTTAGTGCGTATATGTGAGTGGCCAGACTCAAATCAAATACCCAGATCTCATTAAGCGTGTTATTTTGAAATAACCACGGATGTCGACCAGGGCCAGGCCCACCTCTCTCCTAGGTGGTCTCAACCTACCCTGTCGCTCCGCCACAATGATCCTCTCAGAGGGCCGTTGGGACAAACGTCCTTTCGGACCCAATCCATGAATCACTCGCGGGTACTCTTCGAGCCGACCCGTCTTTAGTCTCCACAAGTATCATATATTATGTATAAGTATATACCCGTGATCACTTCCCGAGTGATCACGTCCCGATAGTATAGCATGGCAGATAGACAAGAATGTAGGGCCATTGATGATAAACTAGCATCCTATACTAAGCATTTAGGATTGCAGGTAAGGTATCAATAACTGTAGCAACAATGACATGCTATGCTTCAGGATAGGAGTAACGGAAAGCAGTAACATGCTACACTACTCTAATGCAAGCAGTAGAGAGAAGAATAGGCGATATCTGGTGATCAAGGGGGGGGGGGCTTGCCTGGTTGCTCTGGCAAGTAGGGGTCATCAACAGCGTAGTTGACCGGGGCACCAACAGCGGCGTCAGTCTCGTAGTCTACCGGAGAGAAGAGGGGGAAGAAACAATGAATACAATGCAAACAGATGCATATCGATGCATGACATGACAAGTAGCGGTGCTAGGTGTGCCCTAACGCGGTATGAGGTGATACCGATGAAAGGGGGAAACATCCGGGAAAATATCCCTGGTGTTTCGCGTTTTCGGACAGATGAATCGGAGGGGGAAAGTTGCATGTTCTCTATGCTAGGGATGCGTGGCGGACGAACGGGCCGCGAATCCGGATTCGTCTCGTCGTTCTGAGCAACTTTCATGTACAAAGTTTTTCGATCCGAGCTACGGTTTATTTTATATTAATTTTCAAAGTTTTAATTCATTTTTAGAATGAACAGAACTAATTCTATTAGGAAATATAATTATGACGTCGGCATGATGTCAGGGTGATGTCAGCAGTCAACTAGTTAGTTGAACTAGTCAAACTGACGGTGGGTCTTGCTATCATTGTCTAAGACTAACTAAACATGTTTAATTAGTTTAGTTAATTGATTAGGTTAATTAAACATAATTAATTAAGTTCAGTTAATTAATTAATATATTTTTAATTAATTTTTTTAATCTTTTTTTAAAACATTTTGGGGTGGGGCCCCTTTGTCATAGGGCCATTGGGCCTTAGCGGGCGCAGCAGGCGCCCGACTGATGGCCTCGCCCGTGGACAACGGGGAGGAGGCACGATGAACCGTGGCCCGGGCGCGACCAGCGGCCACCGATGGGGCTCTGGCGCGGCGGAGGGAGCCGCAGGAGAAGGGCCACGACCAAGTGCAAAGGAGGGGGGCGCGCTTGCGGGGGAGCAGGGCCGACGGAAGTGAGGGTGCCGACGACAGGGTGAGCGGCGAGCGGTCTACGTGTGAAGGCGAGGGGCAGCAGAGCGTGGGAGGCGGCCACAGTGGGCGCACACAAGGCGGGGCACATGCGAGGCGCGGCCATGGTGGGCGCGCGCGGGACGCCGGTCCAGTCACACCGCAGGGAGGAGGATGCGGCCCCGGGGAGGAGGCGAGGTTGGGCCACGGCGGCTGCGGGACTCCAGGGGGGCGGGCGCTGGACGCAGGCACGAGGGAAATGGCCACGGTGCGAGCGGGCAGGCAGGGGTGGTCGCAGTGGCGCAGAGCGATGGCGGCGGCCGGGGGCGTGCGGCTGGAACGGGGCGAGCGGCGTGTGGGAGGGAAGCAGCCGCGGGCGACGCGGGGCATGGCCGGGCGCAGGTCAGCGCGCAGGACAGCGGGCGTCGGGCGAGCGGCGATTGGCCGGGGCTGTAGTCGCAAGAGGAGGGGCTACAGCGAGGTAGCAGGAGGGGAGCCGGCGCGGCAGGCCGGTCGGCTGGAGCGGCGACGAGTGGGGCGGGGTCCACCTCCCTACAGCGAGAGGCCGGCGGAGCGGATGGGCACCTCCCTACAGCGCGGGGACAACAGAGTTCGCGCGAACGACGGTAGTCATGGCGCCGACGGCTTGGTGTAGCGAGGGAAGGAGAGGAACGGCTCGGGGAAGGGGGAAACAAGGAAAGTGGGGGCTAGGGTTTGTATCAGGGTGCGGGGGAGGCCTTGTGCCTGTCGAGGAGCGACATATGGCTGCCCCATGGCTAATCCGAGCCACGGACGTCGCATGGGCATCCACCTCCCTCTGATGAAAAGAGGAAGGAGGAGAGGTGAGGTGAGGTGGGCTGGGCTGTAGCTAGCTGGGCCAAAATGCCCAAGAGGATGACGGGGAAGGGGAGTTTGATCCTTTTCTTATTTACTTGTTTTTTTGTTTCTTTTAATTTCTATTTTGTATTTTTCTTTCGATCCAAATAAATTTTATTACATAAGAAACTTGTCTCATAAGTACTTCGTAATATAGCGAAACTATCCATGGGGTTTTAGATTAATTTTGGAAGGCTATAATTTTAGTGTGAATTTAAATGGGCCACCAAGTGTTGTTTGCCCAAAAAAAATAGACAAGGGCAATTTTGAAATTTCAAAAGATGATGGCTCCAACATGAAAATCGATCAGGGGAATTTATACTAAAATCCGAACATTTTAGTTTTATAGTTTGAGGAAAATAATAATTTGACTTGTCTTTTGAATATGAATTTGAGGTCGGTTTGGAACAAAGTGATGATTAGTAAAATTTAATTATGATGACCTGACAACATTAACAGGAGTTTACTGTAGCATCACACTCGGGGTGTTACAAATCTCCTCCACTACAAGAAATCTCGTCCCGAGATTTAAGAGGGAGAGTAAGGGGGAAGGGATTTGGTTACGAAATTCTAACGAGTATTCTCGGTCTTGGCTGCTCTTGTCGAAGAGGTCGATCCATTACATTGATGTTTTCATTTCTCCGCTTCAGGTCATCATGATGAAGTCATCATCCTTTCCTCGGAACCTTCATTGTACTTACGAGAGGACAAGGGGTAACTTCGGAAGAACGGGCCTTACAAGGTTGACTATCTGGCGGATAACTCAGGGAATGTGGTAGAAAGTAACTCTCAAATATATACTTAAGAAAATATCGAGAGTAAAGTAAGAAGGTACAATGAGAAGTTTCCAAAGGGGCAGGCAGTCGTTGGATGGACTAATCAGAAGGTGAAGGGAGAATAAGTATTGCGTCTGATACCAGAATAGATCACTTGGCAGGTGGCCCGTGAATTACATAAGAAGTCAAGCGCGAGGAATAACTTTGGCAACAGGGTGTTCAGGAGAGTCAGGTTTCGATCCTGGGACCTGTGGGTTATGGGCCCACCATGTGGGTTAAAAGTAGGAAGAGCGAGGACGTCTTGCACGATCAAGTAAGCAAGGTATGTCAGAGGATAGCCTATCAGTTATGTCGGCAACAACATCAGTTCCAAGGGCGAGGGACGAAGAGAACCATTTTCCTGCTCGTTGAACGAGGCAGACCAATAGGCAAAGTTGTCATCCATCGGTGGCTACCAGAATGTCATCAACAATAGTAACAGGGCCTTGCTGACAGAATTGTACAACGAGGTGTTTACATAAGCAGTAGAATATTACTGCTTAGATCATATAGATCACAAGAAAGGTTAAACCAAACAATGGAAAGGAAAATATGATTATTAGATTAAGGACCAATGTTATAACTCTTGGAAATATGTCCAAACCATCATATCTGACTGAGATTCAGATCTGATTGGTGTTAGGATACCTCAGAGTCAGGATGCCTTAGAAGAAAAAGGTGGACACAAATTAACGAGGTGAGATTGTAAGATTCTCGGGAAATGGACTATGGAAGTGAGTTCCGAAACAAAAGTTCATCACTAAACCAAGGAGAGCATGAGGAGGTGGCTGAGGGACTCAACGACAATTCATCAAGATCTCTGACAAGATGGATTTGCACAATTATGTGAACAAGGAGATAACATTAGTCAGATCAAATGATATAATTAGGTATGCTCAAGGAAAACATACACAATTAAACATTGGTTGAAAAGAGCACCCGAAATATGGGCTGGATTGCACGACCAACGTCAGAATTGCGATTTAGCAAACAACATGCTAAATTGGAATGATTGTCCATTAACTCTGAAGCAATAGGGTTGCTAGAGATAATAAATTCGCACAACAGAGTTCACTCAACACGGGGACCAAGAAAAGAATGGGGGTGGCGAGAAGCATCACTGTATCAAGAATTCTTAAGAGGTGGTGAAATTCTCACAACATCCTTGACATAAAAGATGGTAATACTCCAAGGTAAAACATAACATACACTCGATAGCAAGGAACTCAAGGTACAACACAAACCATGAACCAGTTTTGTGTTGGGAAATTGCAAGAATGTTGTCAATGTTAACGAAATCATCGAGGGGGCAAGGATGATATTTCTCATCATGAACTCGATTGATATCCTGGAAATGCTTAGAATGTTGATGATGATCATAACACATTTGTCGACAGGTTTCATGAAGAAGCAATCAAACAGCGACTGCATCCAGCAAAAGGACTGATGCAGCAAAAGAATATTGGATGCACGGATACGACACCAACTCGGAATCAAGCTTGATGTTCTAGGTGAAACGATAAGGCAAGGAAGATCGACGTAAGCTTAGCTCATCATCAAAAGTTTTGCTCCGGGATTAAGAACCAGGTAGCACAAATAAAATCAGCACGATAATGATATAGCCGATCAGGCTAGGAATGACTTGAAGGGTCATTAAACTCGTAAGCAATGAAAATTACTTAAGAGTTATTGAATCAGAGTGCGGACTCGATTCACTATTCGGTGTTCTCGGTTGACGACAACCCAGAACGTAGGAAAAATTGGATTCGATGAGAAATAGTAGTTGATGAAGATCCCATAAAAAGTTATGAAGTTCCATGATATTCTTGAGATACCAGGGTGTAATACTCGATGGTAGATCAAAGTAAAGGTTTGACAGGTGTATTGATCCCCAGAAGACAAGGGCTTAAACTTGCCCGAGAAATGGGATAAAATAAGAACATATGGTCGTAACCACGATTGCAAAGGATCAATTCACCGATACCAAAGGATATTATATCAAGGAAATAGTTATTATTACAAGAAGCTTCCATGATAGGATCTACATCGTGTACATGGGCATGAACACAAAGGTTCAAGGTCGACTCCCACTTCCTCAATGCATAACCTTCCATTCACCTCTCTTATTTCGTAAATGACATTAGTTGTTGAAAGTTTTTACCTGGTGCAATACCAGATAAGTATGACCCATGAAATCTTTCAGGTTCACACGGATTAGAGAAGGAGTAGGTTCAACCCATCAGGGCATCTTAGGAACATATACCACAAATTTCAAGAATAAATAACACAAGCTCGATAGTAGAGCATGCTTCAGAAAGCAGAAGATACAATTTACCAAAGGCATTATTTATCCGAGGAAAGGCTCACATGCTTATTGAATGTGAAGGACGTTGTCGGATAAAATCCAACAAAGGATCGAGTGGTCCACATGGGATCTGATGTGAGCATCGGTACTCAACCAGAGAAAGAAGAATGCAAGGAGATCAGATTTTAGAAACAAGTGACTAACTCAAAGCTCAAATGCAAAGGAATTATAAATTCCTAGACAAGGTGTCAGAAGCAATGCTTTGATTAGGGATGGATAAGTTGAATAGCCTTAGGGGTACAATCGATGGCAATTTGATTGTTCGAGATCCAACTCATGTTTAAAATGATGTCTGACACACGAGGATGAATTCTAGGATCTGATTAATGATTGCGAGCATTCGGAACATATTGAATTAATGGACTCAAAATGATATTGACAAAGGATGCCAATAAGATTACTGGACTTATGGAATTAACCATAATGCAAGCAGGCAAGAATTTCAAGAGCAATAGTCTACTGAGGATTTTCGAAAGACTGAATAGCATTCAAAGAATCTTGTGAAACACATGATCAACTAGGGATGAGTGAATCCTCGATAAGTGTGAGGAATTATCCGTAGGGGTATTTCTGCGGCAAAGAGCTGCAAAATGGTGGGCACAAAGGATTCTCGAATTATCGAAGAAATTTCCAAGGTATCAAGTAATAACAGGGGCAACTGGGAACAGAGGTAAGAACGACAAGTGTAAGCAATTATCCATAAAGATTTATCGGTGGTCGGGAATAGCAAAAGTGGTGGGCACAAGGTCTCAAGAGGATAACAGAGAGTATCTTCAGAATCTTCTGGTGAAGCGGGACATCATCTATGATAAGGGCTCTCTAGGAGGAAGTAGTTACGAGAACCTAGAGTCAGAGTTAGTAAATTCATTTAAACCCGAATAGAAGAGAGATCAGAGTCCCAGGGTATAGGTCGAGGAATAAAAGATCCTAATACCACCCAATGGCGACGTGGGCCCATGGGCCGCACAACCATGTTAGTATAACAATTTTCATTGACTAGACTCAACTTCGGCCAAGGAGTGTGGAAGGTGGATTCCTACAGGCAGTCGGCTCTGATACCAACTTGTGATGCCCTCGATTTGACCGTACACTAATCATACACGCAAACGTGTACGATCAAGATCAGGGACTCACAGGAAGATATCACAACACAACTCTACAAATAAAATAAGTCATACAAGCATCATATTACAAGCAAGGGGCCTCGAGGGCTCGAATACAAGAGCTCGATCATAGATGAGTTAGCGGAAGCAACAATATCTGAGTACAGACATAAGTTAAACAAGTTGCCATAAGATGGCTAACACAAACTAGGATACAGATCAAAAGAGGCGCATGCCTCCTGCCAGGGATCCTCCTAAACTACTCCTGGTCCTCGTCAACGGCCTGCATGTAGTAGTAGGCACCTCCAGTGTAGTAGGAGTCATCGTCGACGGTGGCATCTGGCTCCTGGACTCCATCGTCTAGTCGCAACAATCGATTATAGAAAGGGGGAAAAGAGGGAGCAAAGCAACCGTGAGTACTCATCCAAAGTACTCGCAAGCAAGGAGCTACACTACATATGTATGCATTGGTATCAAATGGAAAAGGGGTAGCATATGTGGACTGAACTGCAGAATGCCGAAATAAGAGGGGGATAGCTAGTCCTATCGAAGACTACGCTTCTGGCGACCTCCATCTTGCATCATGTAGAAGAGAGTAGATGGTAAGTTCATCAAGTATCATCGCATAGCATAATCCTATCCGGCGATCCTATCCTCGTCGCCCTATGAGAGAGCGATCACCAGTTGTATCTGGCACTTGAAAGGGTGTGTTTTATTAAGTATCCGCTTCTAGTTGTCATAAGGTCAAGGTACAACTCCGGGTCGTCCTTTTATCGAGGGACACGTCTATTTGAATAGATAAACTTCCCTGCAGGGGTGCACCACATTTCCCAACACACTCTACCCCCTTTGGCTGGACACACTTTCCTGGGTCATGCCCGACCTCGGAAGATCAACACGTTGCAACCCTACCTAGGCACAACAGAGAGGTCAGCACACCGGTCTAAATGCTATGGCACAGGGGTCTGGGCCCATCGCCCGTTGCACACCTGCACGTTGCGTGGGCGGACGGAAGTAGACCTAGCCTCCCTAATACAAGAGCAGGCATTCCAGTCCAATCCGGCGCGCGCCGCTCAGTCGCTGACGTCACAAAGGCTTCGGCTGATACCATGACATCGAGTGCCCATAACTGTCCCCACGTAGTTGGTTAGTGCGTATAGGCCAGTGGCATGACTCAGATCAAATACCCAGATCTCATTAAGCGTGTTATTTCAAAATAACCACAGACGCCGACCAGGGCTAGGCCCACCTCTCTCCAAGGTGATCTCAACCTACCCTGTCGCTCCGCCACAAAGATCCACTCAGAGGGCCGTCGGGACAAACGTCCTTTCGGACCCAATCCGTGAATCACTCGTGGGTACTCTTCAAGCCGACCGGTCTTTAGGCTCCACAAGTATCATATATTATGTATAAGTATATACCCGTGATCACTTACCGAGTGATCACTACCCGATAGTGTAGCATGGGAGACAGACAAGAATGTAGGGCCACTGATGATAAACTAGCATCCTATATTAAGCATTTAGGGTATCAATAACTGTAGCAACAATAACAAGCTATGCATCAGGATAGGAGTAATGGAAAGCAGTAGCATGCTACACTACTCTAATGCAAGCAGTAGAGAGAAGAATAGGCGATATCTGGTGATCAAGGGGGGGGGGGCTTGCCTGGTTGCTCTGGCAAGTAGGGGTCGTCAACAGCGTAGTTGATCGGGGCACCAACATCAGCGTCAGTCTCGTAGTCTACCGGAGAGAAGAGGGGAAGAAACAATGAGTACAATGCAAACAGATGCATATCGATGCATGACATGACAAGTAGCGGTGCTAGGTGTGCCCTAACGCGGTATGAGGTGATACCTGTGAAGGTGGGAAACATCCGGGAAAATCTCCCCGGTGTTCCGCGTTTTCGGACAGATGAATCGGAGGGGAAAGTTGCGTGTTTTCTATGCTAGGGATGCATGGCGGACGAACAGGCTGCGTATCTGGATTCGTCTCGTCGTTCTGAGCAACTTTCATGTACAAAGTTTTTCCATCCGAGCTACGGTTTATTTTATATTAATTTTCAAAATTTTAATTCATTTTTAGAATTAACAGAATTAATTCTAGTAGGAAATATAATTATGATGTCAGCAGGATGTCAGGGTGATGTCAGCAGTCAACTAGTTAGTTGACCTAGTCAAACTGACGTGTGGGTCCCGCTGTCATTGTCTAAGACTAACTAAACATGTTTAATTAGTTTAGTTAATTGATTAGGTTAATTAAACATAATTAATTAAGTTAATTAATTATTTAATATATTTTTAATATATATATTTTTATCTTTTTTTAAAAACGTTTTGGGGTGGGGCCCCTTTGTCATAGGGCCACTGGGCCTTAGCGGGCGCGGGAGGCGGGCACTGCCCGAGCGGGGGCAGCGGGCGCCCGACTGATGTCCTCGCCCGTGGACAACAGGGAGGAGGCACGACGAGCCTTGGCCCGGGGGAGCAGGGGGCAACGGAGGCGAGGGCGCCGATGATGGGGCGAGCGGCGAGCGGTCTATGCGCGAAGGCGAGGGGAAGCAGAGCGGGGGAGGCGGCCCCGGTGGGCGCGCACAAGGCGGGGCGCATGCGAAGCGCGGCCACGGTGGGCGCGCGGGGGACGCCGGTCCAGTCGCGGCGTAGGGAGGAGGTTGCGGCCCCGGGGCGAGGGCGAGGTCAGGCCACGGCAGCTGCGGGACTCCAGGGGGGTGGGTGCCGGATGTAGGCGCGAGGGCGACGACCACGACGCGAGCGGGCAGGCAGGGGTGGTCCCAGTGGGGCAGAGCGATGGCGGTCGCCAGGGGCGTGCGGCTGGAACGGCGGCGAGCGGCGCGAGGGTGGGCAGCAGCCGCGGGTGATGCGGGGCATGGCGGGCGCAGGTCAGCGCGCAGGACAGCGGGCGCCGGGTGAGCGGCGATTGGCCGAGGCTGCAGTGGCAAGAGGAGGGGGTGCAGCAAGGTAGCAAGAGGGGAGCCGGCGCGGCAGACCGGTCGGCTGGAGCGGCGACGAGTGGGGCGGGGTTAGGGCGCTCGCGGGGTCGCGGCGAACAATAGGGGAGCGAGCGAGCAATGATGAGGTCTTGCGCCGGTGCGGGGCTGCGCGAGCGCAGTGCGCCGGGGTGGCGCGAGGCCAGCGCGCCCAGCGAGTGAGGCGAGGCTCGCGTGACACCAGCGCAGAGGCCACGATAGTGAACATGGTGGCGGCGAGCTTCGGCAACGGTGGAGCTAGCAGCAGCAACAACAAATCAAGGGGGAGGACGGAGGGGGAACGTGGTGCTGCTCACAGCGTTGCAGGGGAGGCTCGTTGAGGGCGGGGACGACCGGAGTGTGGATCCATGGCGAGACATCGGTGGCGACCATCGGTGAAGACGAGGACGACGGCGATGATGGGGCGGCTCCGGGCTCGATCCCATGGGCGAAGATGATGAAGGAGAGGCCGGCGGAGCAGATGGGCACCTCCCTACAGCGCGGGGATGACGGAGTTCGCGTGTACGACGGTAGTCATGGCGCCGGCGGCTCGGTGTAGCGAGGGAAGGAGAGGAACGACTCGGGGAAGGGGGAAACAAGGAAAGTGGGGGCTAGGGTTTGTGTCGGGGTGCGGGGGAGGCCTTGTGCCTGTCGAGGAGCGGCAGATGGCTGCCCGTGGTTGATCTGAGCCACGGACGCGGCACGGGCATCCACCTCCCTCTGACGAATAAAGGAAGGAGGAGAGGTGAGGTGGGCTGGGCTGTAGCTAGCTGGGCCAAAATGCCCAAGAGGATGAGGGGGAAGGGGAGTTTGATCCTTTTCTTATTTACTTGTTTTTCTATTTCTTTTAATTTCTGTTTTGTATTTTTCTTTCGATCCAAATAAATTTTGTTACATAAGAAACTTGTCTCATAAGTACTTCGTAATATAGTGAAACTATCCACGGGGTTTTAGATTAATTTTGGAAGGCATTAATTTTAGTGTGAATTTAAATGGGCCACCAAGTGTTGTTTGCCCAAAAAAATAGACAAGGGCAATTTTGAAATTTCAAAAGATGATGGTTCCAACATGAAAATCGATCAGGGGAATTTATACTAAAATCCGAACATTTTAGTTTTATAGTTTGAGGAAAATAATAATTTGACTTGCCTTTTGAATATGAATTTGAGGTCGGTTTGGAACAAACTGATGATTTGTAAAATTTAATTATGATGGCATGACAACATTAACAGGAGTTTACTGTAGCATGACACTCGGGGTGTTACAGGGGTAATGATCATCTTGCTTGCAATGTTTTCAGAGGTATCAAATCCTTGCTCCTCGTGAATGTACTCGACAGGGTCCTCAAACACGAACTCATCTCCTGGCTCTACCCAAAACAAGAGCGCAAACAATGGAACAACAATCAATAACGGTGCAATGCACAAGCAACATGATGCAAGATATGATGTGCAATGCATATGGGTACTCCAGAAGGGGAAGATGAACATGGCATTAACTTGAAAAACCAAGCATACCACTAGATAGATTGAGATATTTGGTTGAAATCAATATGAAGATCACCGAAAACAGATGCACGGTTTGCAAACGATGAGCTAAACAAGATACAATGCAATCTGCTTTACACAGCAACATGGCCACTTAGATGCAAGGTTTAAATATGCTACAACACCCAATCATGAAAAAAAAGACATGGCAGTGAAGTACATGTGAAGCTCTACAAATCATGAACATTGAGCTACTGCTAGAACTCACTAGAACATGTCTAAAACAGCATGGCAAGAATGCAAAAGATATCAGTTTACAGACTTAGCAGTTTTTCACTGATCTTGACAGAAACAGCATCAGGTTGCAATGTTTATGCCTAGTAAACTATATGCTACAGGAACATATCATGGCAAACTTGAGCATGTCATGCTATTGCTGAATGCACTTAACAAAACTACCTTACTGAACATGTTCCAAAGATCTACAGAAATGAGGATAGCACAAATGCAAACATGGCAAGTGATATGAATAGATTTCAGACTTAGTAAAATTACATGGCATGGTAGAAACAGATTCATGTAGGCATGTTTGTGAGCTTGCGCAACTCACCTCAAAGCATTTCATGGCATATGGATGCAACCAACAACAAGAAGACATAATTATGCAGCTACTCATGGCAAGAACATGGTCATAGGATGCATAGCTAACTAGCTATTCACATGGCAAAAATGAACTTACTGTTAAGAGACTGACAACAATATTATTTAGCAAATTGAGAGCATGGTAATGACAAGCTACACCACCCCATAATTGCAAACAAAGGTATGATGGATAGAGCATGCCAAGATCTACAAAATATCCTTACTGAGCATCTCTAAAATTTGTATGGATTCACTTGTAGCATCAAGTTAACATGGCAACATAATGTAGCAGGATAAGACTTGGCAGAAAACACTAAGTCACTGAAATCAGCAACAACATGTAGCCTACTTTGCATGCTTGTGCTAGTCACCACAGGGCACATAATAATACAAGGATAGCACCACTGTAAAGATGGCATGAAGATTCTCCTAAAACATGTTGACATGAAGTTCAAAAGATATACACACAAAATGCTATGAAAAAGACAAATCAACAAGTTATGATAGTTTCCAGCAGATTATAACATTTAGCACTTTTGCAATGATGATTAGGGCATCAATATGTACAGTAACATGCATGAAAATTATATCACCATGTAGAGCGTCACGAGATGAACATTTCGATATATCATGCACGCAAAATGGAGCTATGAGCAGGAAGTTATGGCATGGCAAAGTGGCACACATGGTGCTGCAGATCTAGGACTTAGTGATGAAAACAACCTCGCGGAGTTAGGGTTCCGCCGGCTGCGGGGTCAACGACGGTGATGGCGGCTCGGTTTCAGCGGTGTGGCAGCAGGGCGGCGCCTGAGAGGGTCGTGGTGGCCGGATCCGGGGTGCCAGGGTCTGGATCTGGCCGGAGGAAGCCCGACGACGAGCGGGGGGCGCGCCGTGGTCGAGCATCAGTGGGAGGCGACGACGGCGAGCAGGTCCGATGCGGCGGAGCTGGGCGTGGGCGGCGGAGGCGTTGGGCGGCGAGGTGGTCGGCGGTGGCGGCGCTCACTCCGGTGACAGGCAGCGCGAGGCAGTGAGGCAAGGCGGGCGGCGCGCAGAGTGGCTTGGGCTGGGACGGCCCCGTGCGGGCCTGGCGGGTTGCGGTGCTGGGCGGCGGCGCGAGGGCCACGTGGCGGCGTGTAGTTGGCCCGAGGCAGCGGCTGGACGCGTCCGGCATTGGCAGACATGTCCGACGCGGAGGGAGATGGTGGAGCTAGGGGTTCGTCTGATCTTGGACGGGGGAGGTGTTTTTATAGCTAGAAGGAGCTAGGAGAGGAGTTTTGAGGTGCGGTTTTCGCCCACACGATCCTGATCCAATGACGGAGAGCATGGAGGGGGTTTAGATGGGCTAGTGGGCTATTGTGGAGGGATGTTCGGCTGCAAACAGAGAGGGGTTCCAGGGGTTACATGGTTAACCGTTGGGGCATCAAACCACCTCCAAATGGAACGAAATTTGACATGCGGTCTACCGGTGATGTACTAAGGCCACTCGACAAATATCGGCCCATTCCAAGAACGTTTTTCTCCTGCTCACGAAACGAGATCTAAGAGGTGCAACAGGTGCATGTGTGAGTGTCGGATTCCGAAACGGACAATGGGGAAATGACCGGATGCAAGAGACGAACACGAATGCAAATGAGATGCGCATGATGACATGAGATGAAATGCATGACATGAACAAAATGCAAAACGAGGACAAAAACCCAACCATGGAGGATAATACATATAACATTGCTAGAAATGGCGAGAGTTGGAGTTACAATTATGGAATGTTACATCCGGGATGTTACAATGATCCACATGCATGCAAAGTTGACACTCTTCCAAAATAGTGGGATTATCATCAAATAAAGGCACGACCTCTCCAAGCCAACTTTTATCAAAAATTTCATAAGATTGATCATACTCCAAAGTAGTGGGATCATTATTACCTAGAGTTGACACTCTTCCAAACCCACTTTCAATATTATCAAAAACATATTCATCACGAGGCTTAAATAAAACTTCAAGATCATAAGAAGCATTATCACCCCAATCATGATCATTGCAATAAGTAGTGGACATAGCAAAATTGGCATCCCCAAGCTTGGGGTTTGCATATTATTAGCACAATTCACATTAATAGAATTTATACTAACACTATTGAAATCATGCTTTTCATTCAAGGAGCTATCGTGAATCACTTCATAAATTTCTTCTTTTAGCACTTCATCACAATTTTCAGATTCGTGAATTTCAAGCAAAGCATCATAAAGATAATCGTGTGCACTCAACTCACTAGCAATTGGTTCATCATAGTTGGATCTTTCAAAAAAATTAGCAAGTGGATGAGGATCCATAAACATTTTTGCTTTCTGATTTTGAATAAATACACAATTATTGCAAGCAAAGAAGCAAAAGGCAAATGGAAAAAGGGAAATATTATTGTGTTTTTCTGAAAATGTTTTAGAAGTGGGCGAGAGAAAAATGAGAGGCAAATGGAAAATAATGTAATGCAAGAGATGAGATTTTATGATAGGTACTTGGTAGGCTTGATATAGAACCTCCCCGGCAACGGCACCAAAAATTCTTCCTGCTACTTCTTGAGCTTGCGTTGATTTTTCCCTTGAAGGGAAAATGGTGATGCAACAAAGTAGAGATAAGTATTTCCCTCAGTTAAGAACCAAGGTATCAATCCAGTAGGAGGCACAAGAAAGTATCCAATATATGCACCTGCACAAACTAACAAACACTTGCACACAACGCAAAAAGGGGTTGCCAATCCCTTCACGGTCACGAACAAGAGTGAGATCTAATATAGATAGGTATAAAATATAAATAAAAGAGCAAACTAAAGTATATATAAATAAATTGCAGCAAGGTATTTTTGGGTTTTTTTGGTTTATAGATCTGAAAATATATGATGGAAAATAGACCCGGGCGCCATAGGTTTCACTAGAGGCTTCTCTCTTGAAAGAAAACATACGGTGGGTAAACAAATTACTGTTGAGCAATTGATAGAAAAGCACATAATTATGACGATATCTAAGGCAATGATCATGAATATAGGCACCACATCTGTGACAAGTAGACTGACTCCTGCCTACATCTACTACTATTACTCCACACATCGACCGCTATCCAGCATGCATCTAGAGTATTAAGTTCAGAAGAACGGAGTAACGCCTTAAGTAAGATGACATAACGTAGGGGGATAAACTCAAGAAATATGATGTAAACCCCATCTTTTTATTCTTGATGGCAACAATACAATACATGTCTCGCTACCCCTACTATGTCACTGAGTGAGGACACTACAAGATTGAACCCAAAACTAAGCACCTCTCCCATTGCAAGAAAAACCAATCTAGTTGGCCAAACCAAACCGGTAGTTCAATGAGAAATACAAATATATCTTAATCATGCATAAAAGAGTTTAGAGAAGACTCAAATAATATTCATAGATAATCTGATCATAAATCCACAATTCATCGGATCTCAGCAAATGCACCTCAAAAGAATATTACATCGGATAGAACTCCAAGAACATCGAGGAGAACATTGTATTGAAGATAAAAGAGAGAGAGAAGAAGCCATCTAGCTACTAGCTATGGACCCGTAGGTCCGTGGTAAACTACTTACACTTCATTGGAAGGGCACCAAGCTTGATGTAGAGGCCCTCTGTGATCGAATCCCTGTCTGACAGAGTGCGGAAAAGGCCCCAAGATGGGATCTCACGAGAACAGAGGCTTGCGGCGGTGGAAAAGTATTTTGGTGGACTCTTTTGGTGTTTGGGGAATATTTGAGAATATATATAAGTGGTTTTATGGTTGGAGGACTCCCAAGGGCCCCACAAGCCCTCGGCCCCCCTTGGGGTGCCCCCTAGAGGCTTGTGGCCTCGTCGTGACTCTTCTGGCCCTCTCTCCAAGTCATGTAGGTGTCTTCTGGTCCAAGAAAAATCATCGTAAAGTTTTACTCTGTTTGGTCTCCATTTGATATTCCTTTTCTGTAGAAGTCAAAAACAAGGAAAAAACTGGCACTGGGCTCTAGGTTAATAGGTTAGTCCCAAAATAATATAAAATAGCATATTAATGCATATAAAACATCCAAAATAGATAATATAATGGCATGGACCAATAAAACTTATAGATACATTGGAGACATATCAATCACCACCAAGCCATTATGTTGGTTCAGATCTCATCTACCTCCTCTCCCTCTCTTGCTGGATCAAGAAGTAGAGGACGCCGCTGAGCCATACATGTGCTAAACTCGGAGGTGCTATCCGTTCGGCACTATATCAGATTGGATCATGACGAGTATGACTACATCAACCGCGTTACGATGCTAACACTTTCGGTCTACAAGGGTACATAGACGCACTCTCCTCTCATTGGTATGCATATCCTAGATTAGATGTTGGGTGATTCATAGATTTTTTTTGATTTTCATTCAATGTTCCTCATTAGTGGTATCATGAGCTAGGTCTATGCGTAGATGTATATGCACGAGTAGAACACAAAGTTGTTGTGTGCATTCATGTTCAAATTGCTTACTTCCCTTGTCTTATTTGGATTCGATAGCATTGTGGGATGAAGTAGCTCGGACCAACCTTACATGTCCATGCACATGAGACCGGTTCCACTGTTTGACATGCAACTTGTATTGCATAAAAGTGGCTTTGCGTGTGTCTGTCTCTCCTACTTTAGTTGAATCTGATTTGATGAGGGCGGTCCTTATAGAAGGTTAAAAGGCAACTTGTATATCACCATTGTGGTTTTGCATAGATAAGAATGGTTCTTATAGTTTGCCATAGCAGCCATGTAAAAATGGCAACAACAAAGATGAGGACGTCTAAATTGTTTTTGCAGGGCATGTTGTGATGTGGTATGGCCAAAACGTGATGTGATATATGTTGATGTATTAGATGATCATGTTTTGTAATAGGTTCATGACTTGCATGTCGATGAGTACGGCAACCGACAGGAGCCATAGGGTTGTCTTTAATTTATTGTATGACATGCGTGTCAATCATTAAACACCATGTAATTGATTTACTTTATTACTATGCGTTAGCAATAGTTGTAGAAGCAATAGTTGGTGGAGACAACCACGACGAAAACACAATGATGGAGATCATGGTGTCATGTCGGTGACGATGGAGATCATGCTGGTGCTTTGGAGATGGAGATCAAAAGCCCAAGATGATAATGGCCATAACATGTCACATATTGATTGCATGTGATATTTATACTTTTATGCATCTTATGTTGCTTAGGACGACGGTAGCATTACAAGATGATCCCTTCACTAAATTTCAAGTTACAAGTGTTCTCCCTAAACTATGCACCATTGCAAAAGCTCGTCATTTCAAAGCACCTCATGATGATCGGGTGTGATAGACTCTACGTTCACATACAATGTGTGTAAGCCTGTTTTACACATGCAGAATACTAGGTTAAACTTTACGAGCCTAGTACAGAGCCTCGGAACACGGAGGACTGAAAGGTCGAACATGAGTCATATAGTAGATATGATCAACATGGAGATTTTCACCATTGATGACGACCCCATCTCACGGGATGGTCGGACATGGGTAGTTGAATGTGATGTCATTACTTACCATAAGATTAGCGTATGGTCCTTTTCATTTATTCCCTTTCTTTTTATTTAACATGAAAGTAGATAAAACAAAACTCAAACTAAACTTTATTATATATCTCGCACTCGATTACAGGGATAGATTACTAAGCAAACTCTCAGAAAGAAAGGATCAAACTAAACTTTTATTCATCTAAAGCAAAAGATAACTATGGATCAAACTAAGATAAGTAAAAGCAAAAGATAGTGGAGGTGATACGATACCGGGGCACCTCCCCCAAGCTTGGCACAAGCCAAGGGGAGTGCCCATACCCGATATTCAATTTTCCTTTGATGATGAAGAAGGAGGAGGTGGTTGTGATGAAGTAGATTTGTCTGCCTTCCTTAGCTTATGCTTAAGGATGAAATTTTCCTCATTTAGGTCACTGACCTCTTGCTCGTGCTCTAATATATTTTTGCATAATTCTTGCTTGTTTTCCTGCAAGAAACGAAATGGGATAAACTGGACCTTAGGTTTCTTTGCTTTGTTAGGGAGACTTGACTTCTTGAATTCCAAGTGCATGTCCCCAGGTTGAGGTAATGGAACTTCATCTTCGTCTGCACTTGTCTCCTCCTCCCCTTTAGGGTCATAGTCTTCTTCCTCCTCCGAAGTTCAGCTAGAATGCTCCTCATCACCATAAACCTTCGGGTTTGAGATAAAATCAGCAACATAGCTCTGACCCTTCGAATCTTGGGACGGCATATTTTCATATCTGTCAGGAAGACAGCAAGAAAAGAAATCATAAGATTTCTCCGTGATACGGTGGTCAATATGTTCGGGGGGTATATAAAGAATTTTTATCTTGGGAAACAAGCAAACAAAAGAAAAACGGAGTTTGGAAGGTACCCAAGGTGGGCATAACCCACCTGGGAGCGCCCTAGTGTCTTGTGCCCACCAGGGGTGCCTTCCTGGTTGTTTCTTATTTTCCTATTTTTTGATATATTCCAAAACTAACAAAAAATATTTTTGCGGAGTTTTTGGAGTCCGTTTACTTACCGTATCACGTACCTCCTCTTTTTTCACGATTCTGGAGTGTTCCGGAAGGTTTCCTTTATGTGTTCTTTTGGTGTCATAGTTTGGATAATATTGCTCTCAACATTAATGGGCATACCTGAGATATAATGTTTCATTCTTTGCCCATTGACACCTTCGGGTTAGTACCCTTGGCATTATTTATTTTGATGGCTCCAGATCGATAAACCTCCTTGATAATATAGGGTCTGTCACACCCAATATGCGATCCTATCCGAGAGGAACTCGATGGTCCCACCAAGGATAGAGCTGCATATTGAAACACTTTTGCAAGATGCATATCATTACATCGTACCATTACATAATAGTTGGGGATACATACAAAGGGCATACAAATGCCACAAGAATACATCAAACATCATACATGAGAACAACATCCAACTACGGATGAAACACAAACAGAAACTCAAACGACATCCACCCTGCTAGTCCAGTCTGCCGACCCGGAACCTATCCCCTGATCGAAGAAGAAGCAGAAGGAGAACTCCAAAACAAGTAAACGTCGCTCTCACATCGGATCATCGCATTACCTGTACCTGCAACTGTTGTTGTAGTAATATGTGAGCCACGAGGATTCAACAATCCCATTACCATGGGTATCAAGACTAGCAAAGCTTAATGGGTAAGGAAGGGGTAAAGTGGTGAGGTTGCAGCAACGACTAAGCATTGTATGGTGGCTAACTTACGAGTACAAGAGTAAGATGAGAAACTACGCAAATGGTCGCAACTAGTAATGATCAATAAGTGATCCTGAACTACTTACGTTCAAACATAACCCCACCATGTTCTCTTCCCGAACTCACTCGAAAAGAGACAGTCGTGGTTACGCACGTGGTTGGTGTATTTTAATTCGGATATGGTGTCAAGTTCTCTACAACCTAATATTAAAAATTCCCATTTGCCACATAACCACGGGCACGACTGTCGAAAGTTTAAACCCCGCAGGGGTGTCCCAACTTAGCCCACGACAAGCTCTCACGATCAATGGAGGAAAATCCTCCTCCCGGAACAACCCGGCCAAACTCGGAATCCCAGTTCACAAGACATTTCGACAATGGTAAAACAAGTCCAGCAAGACCTCCCAACGTGCCGATACCCTGATAGTAGCCGCGCGTATCTCGTCTCAGGCCATGATCGTATGGGTCAAGCTACGAGTAAAACCAGCCCTCGAGTTTCCCCGAGGTGGCCCCGCAGGCTGCCCGTTTGGGACCAACACCATCAGCACTGCCCCCTGTATTATGTGGAAAAGAATCCTCGGGTTCATGACGCCCTATGCAAATTAATTATTTAGTTCAATATTATTATGTTGGAAAATGTTAAAACCAATGTTGGGCCTTGCTGGAAGAGTTTTATTCAAAGCAAACTGTCAAGAGGGGCCCATAAACCCTCACCGTGTTAGGGACGGAAAATCAAGGAACATAACACCGGTATGACGGAAACTAGAGCGGCAAGAGTGGAACAAAACACCAGGCAAAAGGCCGAGCCTTCCACCCTTCACCAAGTGTATAGATTCATTAATTAAATAAGAGATATTGTGATATCCGAAGATATCCATGTCGCAACATGGAACAACCTGCAACTGCACCTGCAACTAGCAACGCTATAAGAGGGGCTGAGCAAAGCGGTAACATAGCCAAACAATGGTTTGCTAGGATGGTGGAAAATGTTAGAGGCTATCATGGCATATTGGGAGGCTTGATAAACAAGTGGTAGGTAGCGTGACATAGCGATAGCATCGAGACAACTAGCATAGCAAAGATAGTAGTGAGATCCTGCGTAATGGTCATCTTGCCTGAGATCCTACTAGGAAGAAGACTGAGTCGATGAAGAAGACGAACCCACGTAGTCGAACGAATCCTCACGATCGCAATGAAACAGGAACTATCGAGAAGAAGCACAACCGGAAAGAAGCAAACAACACGGTAAACACACAACACATAACATGGCATGATGCTCAACCAAGTATGATGCATGACAAGGCTACATGATGCTACTCATGGCAAGAGATGATGCATACAAGAATACTACATCAAAGCAAGGTTAAATGTGGCCGGAAACAATATATAACAATTCCCGAAAGTCCCCATATGAAAATTTCGAAATTGGTCCATATCTGAATAACACATTATGTTGAAGTTGTTAAACAGCAAGTTAAAGTCCACCATGATGATCTACACGTCTTTCTAGTCAAGTTACATATAAAGTTTATTTAATTCGGAGCTACGACCTAGAAGATATGAGCAAAACAAGATCTACAAAATGTCCTTACCAAGCATCTCCAGATTATACATGGATTCACTTGTAGCATCAAGTTAACATGGCAACATAATATAGCAGGTTCAGACTTAGCAGAAAACTCAAGTCACTGAAATCAGCAACAACAAGTAGCTCACTTTGCAAGCTTGTGCTAGTCACCACAGGGCACATAAAAAGACATGGATTGCACCACTGTAAAGATGGCATGAATATGCTCCTAAAACATGTGTACATGATGCTCAAAAGATAAACACACAAAATGCTATGAAAGAGACAAATCATCAAGTTATGATAACTTCCAGCAGATAACATCTTCAGGGTCCTTCTCATTTGGAGAGAAGTTTTCTTGCAAAGAATCTGAAACGAGAGTTGTACAAAAGAACATATTCTCCAACCTGAACTCACGCTTTTGGATTCTTTTATCATGCCATCTTTTAACCTTTTATCTAAATAACTTGGCATTTTCATAAGCTTGGGTTCTCCATTCATCTAGTGAGCTAATATCAAATAACCTCTCTTCACCGGCAAGTTTGAAATCATATTGAGTTCTTTAATTGCCCAATATGCTTTATGTTCTAACTCAAGAGGCAAATGACAAGCTTTTCCATAAACCATTTTATAAGGAGACATACCCATAGGATTTTTATATGCTGTTCTGTAAGACCAAAGTGCATCATCTAATTTATTAGACCAATTCTCTCGGGACCTATTGACTGCTTTTTGTAAAATTAACTTTATTTCTCTATTGCTAAGTTCATCTTGACCACTAGACTGAGAATAATAAGGTGATGCAATTCTATGGTTAACACCATACTTAGAAATCATTTTACGGAAAGCACCATGAATAAAATGTGAATCACCATCAGTCATTAAATATCTAGGGACTCCAAACCTTGGGAAAATGACTTCATTAAGCATTTTAATAGAGGTGTTGTGATCAACACTATTAGTTGGAATAACTTCTGCCCACTTAGTAACATAATCAATAGCAACCAAAATATGTGTATACCCATTAGAGGAAGGAAAAGGTCCCATAGAATCAAAACCCCTAGCATCAAATGGTTCAACAGCAAGAGAATAATTAATAGGCATATCCTAACGCTTACCAATATTACCAATCCTTTGACATTCATCACAAGATAAAACAAACTTACAGGCATCCTTTAAGAGAGTAGGCCAATAAAATCCGGATTGCAATACCTTGTGAGCAGTTGTGTCTCCCGCATGATGCCCTCCATAAGCTTTGGAGTGACATTTCCGTAGGATTTGCCCATGTTCATGCTTAGGTACACAACGTCTAATAATACCATCTACTCCTTCTTTATAAAGATGTGGGTCATCCCAAAAGTAATGTATTAAATCATAGAAGAATTTTTTCTTTTGTTGGTATATGAAACTAGGTGGTATGTATTTAGCAACAATATAATTAGCATAATCAGCATACCAAGGAGTGTTATGAGAAACATTTAATGCACCTAATTGTTCATTAGGAAAACTATCGTTAATAGGTTGTGGGTCATCAAGAATATTTTCTAACCTAGACAAGTTATCAGCCATGAGGTTCTTAGCTCCTTTTCTACCAGTGATATGTAAGTCAAATTCTTCTAGTAAAAGAACCCACCTAATAAGTCTAGGTTTAGCATCTTTCTTTTCCATAAGATATTTTATAGCAGCATGATTGGTGTGAAAAATTACTTTAGAATGAATAATGTAAGATCTAAATTTATCACAAGCAAACACCACTGCTAAAAATTCTTTCGCAGTAGTAGCATAATTTCGTTGGGCACTGTCTAGAGTTTTACTAGCATAGTGAATAACATTTAGTTTCTTATCAACTCTTTGTCCTAGAACAACACCAACATCGTAATCACTAGCATCACACATAATCTCAAAAGGCAAGTTCCAATCAGGTGGTTGAACAACAGGTGCATAAATTAAGGCTTTCTTAAGTGTTTCAAAGGCATCTACACAATCATCATAAAAAAATGGTTTGTGAAAGATTTGTAAGAGGCCTAGAAATTTTCGAGAAATCTTTAATAAATCTTCTATAGAAACCAGCATGACCAAGGAAACTACGAATACCTTTGATATCTTTAGGACATGGCATTTTCTCAATTGCATCAACTTTAGCTTTATCCACCTCAATACCTCGTTCAAAATTTTTATGTCCCAAGACAATGCCTTCATTAACCATAAAGTGGCACTTCTCCCAATTCAAGAAAAGATTAGTTTGCTCACATCTCTGAAAAGCTCAATCAAGGTTGCTTAAGAAATCATCAAAAGAAGTTCCATAAACGGAAAAATCATCCATGAAAACCTCAACAATCTTTTCACAAAAGTCAGAGAATATAGCAGCCATACATCTTTGAAAGGTAGCAGGTGCATTGCATAAACCAAAAGGCATACATCTAGCATAAGTTCCAAAAGGACAAGTAAAGGTGGTTTTCTCTTGATCAGGTTGTGAGACAGGTATTTGAGAAAAACCAGAATATCCATCAAGGAAAAAAATGTGTGTGCTTTGACAATCTTTCTAGCATTTGATCAATAAAAGGTAAAGGGTAATGATCTTTTCTAGTTGGTTTATTTAATTTTCTAAAATCAATTACCATTCTATAAGCAGTGACAATTCTTTGTGGAATAAGTTCATTTTTATCATTAGGAACAACAGTAGTACCTCCCTTCTTAGGGACACAATGAACATGACTTACCCATCTATTATCAGCTATAGGATAGATTATACCTGCTTCTAGAAGCTTCAGTATTTTAGTTCTTACCACTTCTTTCATTTTAGGATTCAAACGTCGTTGGTGATCAACAACGGGTTTAACATCAGGTTCCATATTAATTTTGTGCTGACAGAGAGTGGGACTAATGCCCTTTAAGTCATCAAGAGTATATCCAATAGCAGCCTGGTGCTTCTTCAAAACCTTCAATAATCTTTCTTCATGTTCTGAAAGTTTAGCACTAATAATAACATGATATATCTTTTTCTCATCAAGATACACATATTTCAAAGTGTCTAGAAATTGTTTTAATTCAAACACAGGATCACCTTTAGGTGGAGGAGGACCTCATAGAGTTTCAATAGGAAAATTATGTTTAAGCAGAGGTCGTTGTTCAAAGAAATTTTTATCTATTTCATTTCTTTCATTCAGATGCATATCATTTTCGTGGTCTATCCAAATATTGTTCTAGTGGATCAGTAGGAGGCACGACAATAGAAGCAAGACCAATTATTCCATCCTTACTAGGCAATTCTTTCTTATGATGCTTCCTACTAAACTTAGAAAAATTAAACTCATGAGACTCATCACCAAAACTAACACCGACAGTTTGTTTCTCACAATCTATTTTAGCATTAACGGTGTTCAAGAAAGGTCTACCAAAGATAATGGGACAAAATTCATCTTGCGGGGAACCAAGAACAAGAAAATCAGTAGGGTATCTTATTTTCCCACACAAGACTTCAGCATCTCTAACAATCCAAAGTGGTGTGATGGTGTCTCTATTAGCAAGTTTAATAGTAACATCTATGTCTTCTATTTCAGCGGGTGCCATATCATTCATAATTTCTTGATATAAGGTAAAAGGAATATCACTTACACTAATGAGATGAAGGGCTCCTTGTTGGGCTCAGGATTGCAGCTGAATTAGGAATTAAGAAGCTGATCATTCGAGGCAATTCACAGCTTGTGGCGATACAAGTCAACAAGGATTACCAAAGTCCACTGATGGAGGCATACGTCGAGGAAGTAAGGAGATTGGAGGAGCGCTTTGACGGATTGCAAACAGAGCATGTACCTCGTGAGGAAAATATCATAGCTGATCATCTGTCAAAGCATGCTGCGCAGAAGCTTCCTGTGGAACCAGGGACTTTTGTTCTCCATCTCACTCAGCCCTCCGTATCCCCAGCAACAATGCCCCGGAATAGGATAAAGTTGGACACCGGTAAGCTTCTCCCGGTAGAGCTGTCCACTCCTGGAAGAGACCCTACCGGAAACAACTCCTCACAGCCTGCCGGACCACACCCTCCAGCCGGGCCCATGGACCCCACGAACGAGGCATGTGGTCCCGCAGCAGAGGAGGTGCCGCTAGTCCTTGTTGCCGAGCCCCATGCTCCAACTTGGGCAAAGCACATTGTCCACTTCCTCTAGACCAGAGAGCTTCCCGACGACCAAGATGAAGCTGAAAAAGTAGCCCAGAGGGCCAGTATGTATCAGTTTGTCGATGACACTCTGTACAGAAGGAGGCCCAATGGTGTGAAATTGAAGTGCATCTGCCGAAAAGAAGGAAAGCAACTGCTGGCTGAGATACACAAAGGCATGTGCGGCTCCCACATTGGATCAAGGGCATTAGTTGGGAAAGCATTCCGGCAAGGATTCTATTGGCCCACAGCCCTCCAAGATGCGATCGAGCTAATCACCAAATGTGAAGCCTGCCAGTTCCATTCCAAGAAAACCCACCTGCCTGCCCAAGCTCTTCAAACAATCCGTCTATCATGGCCATTTTCGGTCTGGGGGCTCGATATCCTCGACCCTTACCCTGAGCAATCATGTGCTTTGAATCCTTGTACGTTGCTATCGACAAGTTTACAAAGTGGCCAGAAGTGACCGCCGTGAGAAAGGTTACTGCTCAGTCAGCTATCAAGTTCTTGAAAGAGTTGGTGTGTCGTTTGGGAGTTCCCGCAAGGATCATTAACGACAACGGCACCCAGTTCACGAGCCACGCCTTCATGCAACATGTTCATGCCCTCGGATGCAAGATCTCACTTGCCTCTGTGGCAGACCCCCGGAGCAACAGACAAGCTGAGAGGGCGAACGCTAAAGTGCTACGTGGACTCAAGACGAGAACCTTTGATACACTGCAGAAGCATGGCAGGCGGTGGATCGAGGAGCTGCCGGTAGTTCTCTGGTCCCTCAGAACGACACCAAACCGAGTACCAGGCAGACTCCCTTCTCCCTGGTCTACGGGGAAGAAGCAGTTATCCCCATAGAACTATGTTACGGGTCGCCTCGAGTGCTTGCCTATGATGAAGTAGTGCAAGATCAGCACTGGCGTGACGACGTTGTGCCAGTCGAGGAGAACCATTTTCGGGCTGCTACGCGTGTTGCACACTATCAGCAAGCCCTGCATTGCTATGGTAGCCGCAGGGTTCATGCCCGATGTTTTGAGGAAGGTGTCCTTGTCCTTTGGCACGTTCAGTCCACCAAGGGTACAAACAAGTTGTCACCAAAGTGGGAAGGCCCTTACCGGGTATTATGAGTCACCAGACCAAGCGCAGTCCGTCTAGAGACCGGAGATGGCACTTAGTTGCAAAACACATGGAATATTGAGCATCTCCGCAAGTTCTACCCATAAGGCGCGGCTGTCGGGCGCTACTCGGCAGCCACCCTTTTGTACAGGCCTTGCCTCAGCTGCATGTAACCCCTTGTACAAAGCCAGGGTGATGAGCCTGTGCAATAGAAAGTAAAGAAGCGCTGTGGGGGCCCCCGACCAAGATTGCATGCATGAGCATTCAAAGACCACTGCATAAGCATTTCATGAGCATGTGCATATGCATATAGATAGGATCACATCTTGCATTCATTCTCATCTGCATGAAGATGCAGGTTCCTGCTATGAACTTGGCTTTGACAAAGAGTGGAGAAGATCGCCCGGCACTGCGATCCCCGACAAGCCAAACAGATAAGTTCTACCTCCTGTCTGTTAGTGTCCTGTAAGCTATAACTTGTGCATTAGAAGACCTCACCACTCTTTGAGACCTGGGTGCTCCCATCCCTGACTCGAATGTTGCTTCGGTCAGGATGGTCGTAGTGGCCCTTGGTAAAGAGAAGTTGGCGGGGGGCTGGTCCCTTTGTCTGTCACCCGGTAGACGTAGCTCTCTGGCAGATAAAAAGGGTACCAGCAGGATTGCCTGCCTGGGAAAACTCGTTTATTTACATTAAAGAGGCATCCCACCTCTGCATGGACATACACATGCATGGGTTCCCGGCAAGGTTCATCTTTTTCATTAATATGCAGATACAAGTACAAGCATTACATAACACAAACACGGACTCGAGAGATTACATTATTTGAATTAAAATCTGGCTAGTGCCTAAAGATTTAAGATTGAAAAAAGATAAGTGCCCCGTGATGCCCTTTCTTGTCCCTCTCTTCCTAGGCACGTCCATCGAAGGCGAGGAGGGCGAAAGGAGCACCTGGGCAGGAGCCCAGCCCACCCCCCTCGGGCTCCAGGAGAGGTAGCCCGATGGGAGCAGGAGCACCGGGGAACGCCTCGATGGAGAGCACGGCAGAAGACGACCCCATCAACCACCGTCACCAGGGCCAGCAGGAATCGGCAGGGCTAACGGAGCTGCAGCCCTGAAAGTGCTAGTTGTCGACTAGAGGGGGGGTGAATAGGCGATTTTTATGAACGTATTCAAAACACGAGGTATTTGAAGACAAACGATAGAAATGAACCTATTGATGTACAACGGAAGGTAGACTACACTAGACATGCCATAGTCAAGTAAGCAATGAAGTGAAAGCACGGAGACAATCAGCAACTAGGTAGTATGGATCAGGATGGAAGACAGTATGAAGCCAAATAGAAAACATTCTTCACTTAGTGAAGTCAATCAGATCATAGAGGCAACCAATGACTTCATGAAGACAAACTGGAAAGTAAATGAAAGTGAAGGATAAAACTAGTTGCTTGGTGAAGACAAGGATTTGGTAGACCAGTTCCAGTTGTTGTGGCAACCGTACGTCTAGTTAGGGATGCTGGGATTGAACTCAGAAGACTGTGTCTTCACCTTATTCCCCTTGAGATAAGGACACCTAGTACTCGCTCAATCACTCTGGTAAGTCTTCAAGGTAGACTTCCAAACCTTCACAGACTTCGTACACCGGCGATCCACAATGACTCTTGGATGCTCAGAACATGACGCCTAACCGGTTGGAGGATTCACAGTCCTCAAGTGTAACAAGTCTTCAGGTCATGCAGATAGAAAGATTTCAGTGATGCCTAACACTCTTTGGCTCTGGGTGTTTAGGGCTTTGTCCTCGCAAGGATCTCTCTCTCTCAAATGCTTTGGAGGTGGGTTGCTCTCAAACGACAAAAGCCGTGCACTAACTCTGAGCAGCCACCAATTTATGGTGTAGGGGTGGGCTATTTATAGCCAAGAGGCAACCCGACCTGATTTGTCCAAAATGATCTTGGGTCACTAAGGAACTGACACGTGTCCAATGATCAGATTTCAAACACACGCGACATCTTGACTTGGGCTACAAGTAAAGCTAACTCATCCAGCTCTGGATAAGATTTGCCCTCATTGTCTTCGCTTGAAGAGATATGATTTGGTTGAGCATCACATCAGTCACTCTGACTTTGTTCACTTGGACCCCACTTAACAGTACGGTGGTTCCTATGACTCAACAAGGAAGAAAAGGAAACTACGAAACAACTATGTCTTCGCACTCCATAGTCTTCATGCAATGTCTTCTCATGTCATAATCTTCACTGTGAATATCTTCACAGACCACTATTGTCTTCAATGTCTTCACACATTTTTAGGGGTCATCTCTGGTAGGTAAACCGAATCAATAAGGGACTACTACCTGTGTTATCCTGCAATTCTCACAAACACATTAGTACCTCAACCAAGTTTGTCATCAATACACCAAAACCAACTAGGGGTGGCACTAGAGGCACTTACACCAAGAAGCCCAAGAAGATTTCGGGCCTGAACTGACTCCTGTTGTCGTTCTGCGCAACAAGGAAGACACCATTGATCTGTCCAGCGATGAAGATCTTGGTGATGATGCTCTAGAGATGCTGATCAAGAGCAAGCAAGAGGCGTAGATCTTCAATGATCTGCCCCTCTTTGATGTTGATATTCTAAACAACTTCATCGATGAATGGTTTGATGACCAGAGCATCAACATTGATGATCTACAACTGCCAGTTGACTTAAGCGTCACGTTTCACGGAGCCATTGCTATTGACTTGGCCTTGGATCAGAAAATCATCGAGCTCAAGAACAAGATTGATTATGATAAGGCGCATTTCAAGAAGAATATGGCCAAGCTTAGTGTGGATGATGCGCAGATCTTCAAAAAGATGTTGCATGATCTTAAGGAAGAATTCCACAAGAAGCGTGAAGGAGCCAAAGGCTCCCGAGAGCGCATGAAGTACTATGCACAGAAGTGTGTCCAAGCCCACAATGAAGCTGAGAAGCGAAAGGCTCTTGGGCGTCCTAGCATCGACCCCAGAATGGATGCCAAGCCAAAGAAGAAGTCTGTTGAAGCCCAACCTGAAGCACCAAGGCAGGAAGAACCTCGCATTGTCTTCCCTGCCAGTATGACTGGCTCAAAGCCTAAGGTCACCTCAGCAGCTTTAGAGCTAAAGAAAACAAGGGCAGCTGAAGGCGAAGCAGGAAGCAGAAGCACAAAGATACATCTAATGATGCTCCCTCCAAAAATAAATTGAATACTAAGGCTTCAAAGTCTTCAAAGAAAGAGCGTGATGCGGCCCAAGAGCACCTCATCGTTGAACCCATTTCAGTTGCTCTCCCTGCCTCGACCAACCAAGAGCGTCGTCTTATGATCCATGAGCCTGCTTCCACAGAGGCTCATGCAAGTGAAGAAGTTCCAGCTGCTGACCCGAACACAGCTGAAGACAATGGTCACGAAGAAAATGTTGATGATGATGTAGTCCTTCCTCAGCTCGGGCCCCAGTCGGTATCATCTCCTGCTCCGACAAGCAGTCAACTTATCAGCCTTGGTCGTCCATTGACGCTAATTGCTCAGGATGACTCATGGGTCGAGCGCCAACAGTAAGACACCCCAGCACATGATGAGATAGCAAGAACACCACCACCTCAAGTCACCACTCCGGTGCTTGACGACAACAACTACATGGTACAGACCACTCCCTCACTGAAGGCGTCGCCCGCATTTCGCAGGCTTTGCAAAGGCCCCAGGCCATAGGTCACCATGTCGAGCATTCTAGAAGGAGAAGTGCAACAAAGCTCAGTGACACGTCAAGTGTTTCCAGAAGCCACCCCTACTGCGAATGTCTCTAAGTCTGTCGCCAATGCTGCTGAAGACATTCCGGGTGCATCAGCCGATGAAGACAAAGAAGAAAGAGAAGAAAAAAGAGTTGCCACACCCCCAGCTATTGATCAAGTCGTTCTCGAGGAGAATGTAATTGTGCCCGACCCTCCAGTCCTTGAACATGTGGAGGTTGAAAACATTGAGGCTGCCACAAACAATGCCACTGAAGCCAATGACACAGTCATGGCTGAAGACAATGTGGAGCCTGAAGCTAATGAGAATGCTGAAGTCACCCTGATGCCAATCGCCTCGGATAGCGTTGTTCCTCCTCCAAGGCCTCACACCATGTAATAAGAATTCAATTGGGGTGTGTTGGAAACTGTCAGATGGCCCATCATGGTTCCACCTACTGCTCCCGGGCCACAATATGATTATCATGTGGAGCATCGGCCTCAAGTGCAGAAGCCAAAGCCCAGATTGCCAAGGCTTCCAAGTGCTGCCACAACCCAGGAATCATTCTATGTGCAAAGCTTCAGGGCGCATAACACTTTCTTTGACAGTGCCAAGAACCCATACTCGAAGCCCAAGATCTCCTTTGACAGATTCTGGAGCCATCTGCAGTGAAGCTATTACTCATGCATCCTCTACAACCAAGACCGGATTTTTCCGCATTAGCGCTGGACTGCGATGCTATAGCTGGGCTACCCTGTCTTGAAGAATCCTTTGACTGCTTTAGGGATATTGGTCTTCTGCCCTTTGTTACGGACAAGGAACATTGGAATGAAGAGCTTCTCCTGCAATTCTATGCCACACTCCATATTCGTGGCTACAACAGGGATCCGAAGACATGGATCCTTGAGTGGATGCCAGGTGATGTACATCACGAAGCCAAAGCTCAAGACATTATCGAGCTTACTTCCCTGCCCACTCCAGGTGAGTTATATGAACATGGTTGTCAGCGTCATCAAGATGAACTGCAGAGTATCTTTCAGAGGCATGGGCCAAACATGAGCCAGATGCTAAGTATGATGAAGCCATTTCCTCAAGATGTTGAATACCCAAAGGAGTTTGTGGGAGTCCTGGATTAGGGGGTCTCCGGACAGCCGGACTATCTCCATTGGCCAGACTGTTAGACTATGAAAATACAAGATTGAAGACTTTGTCTCGTGTCCGGATGGGACTCTACTTGGCGTGGAAGGCAAGCTAGGAAATACGTATATGGATATCTCCTCCTTTGTAACCGACCTTGTGTAACCCTAACCCTCTCCAGTGTCTATATAAACCGAAGGGTTTATGTCCGTAGGACAACAATCACAACATACAATCATACCGTAGGCTAGCTTCTAGGGTTTAGCCTCTCTGATCTTGTGGTAGATCTACTCTTGTAACACCCATATCATCAATATCAATCAAGCAGGACGTAGGGTTTTACCTCCATCAAGAGGGCCCAAACCTGGGTAAAACTTCGTGTCCCTTGTCTCCTATTACCATCCGGCCTAGACGCACAGTTCGGGACCCCCTACCCGAGATCCGCCGGTTTTGACACCGACATTGGTGCTTTCATTGAGAGTTCCTCTGTGTCATCACCGTTAGGCTTGATGGCTCCTACTATCATCGATAGCGATGCCGTCCAGGGTGAGACTTTTCTCCCCGGACAAATCTTTGTATTCGGCGGCTTTGCACTGCGGGCTAATTCGCTTGGCCATCTAGAGAAAATTGAAAGCTACGCCCCTGGCCATCAGGTCAGATTTGGAAGTTTGAACTACACGGCCGACATCCGCGGGGACTTGATCTTCGACGGATTCGAGCCACAGCCGGGCGCGCCGCACTATCTCGATGGGTATGACCTAGCTCTGCCACCGGACGGTACTCAAGAGGCTGCTCCCACACCAGCTCCGACCCTTAGCTCGGAGCCAACTGCGCCAATCGATGATGGGTGGCTAGACACCGCCTCAGGGGCTGCAGTATCGACGGCGATCGAGCCAAACACCAACATAATCCTCTGCGCGGTCCGTGACTCCAAGGTGCCGGACTCTCCTCCGGACCCGAACCATCCGCGCCCCCGCCAACCGAATCCGATTGGGCGCCGATCATGGAATTCACCGCCGCAGATACCTTTCAGCACTCACCCTTTGGCGACATTCTAAATTCACTAAGGTCTCTCTCTTTGTCTGGAGAGCCCTGGCCGGATTGTGGCCAACAGGATTGGGATGCGGACGACGAAGAAATTCGACGCCCACCCACCACCCACTTTGTAGCCACTGTCGATGATTTAATCGACATTCTCGACTTGGACTCCGCAGACATCGACGGTATGGACGACGATGCGGGAGGCAAAGATAAACCACCGCCCATAGGGCGCTGGACGTCCACTTCATCATATGACGTATACATGGTGGACACACCAAAAGAAGACGACGACGAGGAACGAAAGGACGCACCGAAGGCTTGTTCCCTCGAGAAGCAGTCAAAGCGGCGGCACAAGCGCCACCCCAAATCCCGCCTCGCTAGAAATAACTATCACACAGACCCAGCGCTGGAGCAGGGCGAACCACTGCCGGACCACGCCAATACGGAGAATCAAACCGAACAAACCAATTATGTCAAAGATAATAGTCCGGACGACACAACGCCGGACAGGCACCCGGAGCAGCAGAATGCCCGTCAAAGGCTTGTTGCCACCGCGAGGAGTCTAAAAAAGCAGAAGCAAAGGCTCAAGGCTGCGCGGGACACACTCCAAATCATATGGAGTAAAGTACGCAACACAACAGCGAAGTACGGCGACAATCGCCCCAGCAAGAGCTACCCAAAGCGGAAGTTGCTACCTGAATTCGATGAGGAGGCCTCAGACCCCTCACAACCAAAAATCAAAACGGCCGCCTGGCCGGATAGACGACCTCACGGCCAACATCAAGCGGCAAACAACGCCACTCACAAGCTAATATGCGATCCACGCGAGGGCTCGCACCAAAAGGACGGCGCAACCAGATCCATCTACGGACCACGCAAGCGCGCCCCAGCTTACAATGTACCACAACAAACATCCGAACAACGCGGCACACCCAGATACAGGGGTGCAGCACACCCCCAATGTTTCACCGATGAGGTGATGGACCATGAATTTCCAGAGGGATTCAAACCCGTAAACATAGAGGCATACAACAGAACAACAAATCCTGGGGTCTGGATTGAGGATTATATCCTCCATATCCATATAGCTCGAGGAGATGACCTCCACGCCATCAAGTACTTACCCCTCAAGCTCAAAGGGCCAGCCCGCCACTGGCTTAAAGGCCTCCCTAAAAACAGCCCGGAGAGTCAGCCCGAAAACTTTGGAACAGGTTCCTTACTAAAAAGAACCAAATTGTCGACTGCCCGGACGCCGAAGCCTTGGCAGCGTTTAAACATAGCGTCCGTGATGAATGGCTCGCCAGACACCTCGGCCAAGAAAAGCCAAGAACGATGGCAGCATTAACAAGCCTCATGACCCGCTTTTGCACGGGTGAGGACAGCTGGCTAGCTAGATGCAGCACCAGCGACCCCAGTACATCCGAAGTTAGAGATGGAAACGGGAAATCACGGCGCAACAACAATAACAAACGCCGGAACAAAGGAGACAGCACGAAGAGCACGGCAGTAAACACTGGATTCAAAAGCTCTCGACCAGGTCAGAAGCCGCCCTCTAAAGGCGGCAGAGACGAACTATCTAGCCTGAACAAAATTCTGGACCAAATATGTCAGGTCCATAGCACCCCTGGCAAACCAGCCAATCATACCCACAGAGAATGTTGGGTCTTCAAGCAGTCCGGCAAGCTCAACACCGTACACAAGGGGGAGGATACACCAAGCGAAGATGAGGATGAGCCTCTCAAGGGAGACGCTGGGGAACAAAATAAATTTCCACCAGAAGTCAAAACAGTAAACGTGTTACACGTGATCAATGGGAGAAACAAAACGGCACTCCCAGAAAAATACGCCCGAAGGCCTATCACCGCGGAGTCCTGCCACTGGTCGTCTCAACCAATCACTTTCGACCATCATGATTACTCAGCAAGTATCCGGCGTGCAGGATGGGCTGCCCTAGTATTAGACCCAATAATTGACGGATACCGCTTCGCACGAGTCCTGATGGATGGTGGCAGCAGTCTAAATCTGATTTACCAGGATACAATCCGCGAAATGGGGATAGACCCAACAAAAATTCGCCATAGCAATATTACCTTTAAAGGAGTAACGCCAGGCCCAGGGGCTCGTTGCACGGGCTCCCTGCTACTAAAAGTTATATTCGGCCTCCTCGATAACTTCCGTAGCGAACATCTAACCTCCCACATCGCTCCGTTCCAAAGTGGCTATCAAGCACTACTCAGACGCGAAGCTTTCGCTCGCTTTTAATGCAATACCACACTACACTTCCCTCACACTCAAGATGCCCGGTCCACGTGGCATCATTACAGTGAACGGAACTATTAAGCGATCTCTGCACGCCGAAGAGTGTGCGACTGCCCTGGCAGCCGCACACTAAAAATTGCCTCACTAGCTAAAGCATTTAGCAGGTCGTCACGACCTCGGACATGACTAGACGAGTCTGGCGCAGCCATATGCAATTTATACCGGATCAATGATCACACCCCTAATACAAATACAAGGGTCTCAACGTGCACAGACAAGCGGCGATTCTTACTTACCTAGAATTATAAATGATTTCTTTAAAAAACTATCTTTTTGCACGACAGCTTTTTTCACCTCAGCTCCTCTCTTTTACAGATGATCATCATGCTACAACCGTCCAGGATACAGCACAACGGAGACACAGGCGCAGACGTGCAGCAGGGATCCGCTCCAAGGATTCTTTTTAGATTAAGACCCTGCGTCAACCTTTTTTACTGTCTCTTGTTGATACATATCCACCGACTTCTCAGCGAAATTGAGAAGGATGCTGATGTCTTGGCATGTGGCCACGTCAGAATAATGCACGTACCTGGACACAAGGGGCTTCTTACAAGCGGCACTATTTCAGCCCGGTTTATACCATAAAGACCGAATACCTTAGGGAGTGTTCGGCGACGCGAGTTCGGCCTTATATGCATCAGCTCCGAATCATTGTCTTTGGTCAAATGTTGGGTTTGCCCAGCTCCTGTGTTTTGGTGCCTTACGTTCTGCTTTACCGGCTAAGGTAGCACTAGGAGAACTACTGCAATTGTGCCCTGGTTCATCCGGACGAGCGCCTCAGTAGAGAAAGCCGAAAACTGACTGTCATGATATAGCGTGAGACTGGTCAACCACTTGATGAACTATCGAAATGTTAGAATTCCTCCTCCTTAATGAAGGGCCATTTTCTGGCCAGGCATATACGCACCCCGCGATCAGGAGAGTGCGGAGCCACCAGGGGCTATCTAGTAGCCCCACTGTCAAACTCCTATGGCTAAGTGAAAGTGTTCAAGCATTATAGTCCAGTTGCCTCGCTTGCTGCGCTATCACCTCCTTATCAGGACCAAGACATTGGGTTAAGTGTGAACACACGTTTTTTGTGAGCACCTCCACATCATATGCGTGGGGGTTGAAGCCGACGGCTGCAATCTTTCAGGTTATACAAATGTATACATAAACGGCCGCACAGGAGGCATCATACTACTTTCAGGCAAAGGTATGAACACAGCCTTATAAAAACTTCATAAAAGCATTATGTTTACAATGAGAATACATATCACTCAAACATAATATTTTTCGAGCACTGGGCCTCTATCAAACGAGCACCCTCGAGAACTTCCTCAAAATAGTGTTTGGCAGCCACACGGCCTATGGCCGAACCCTGCGTCGCAACAGTGCTAGCGTCCATCTCCGCCCAGTATGCTTTAACACGGGCAAGGGCCATCCGCGAGCCTTCTATGCACGCCGACCTCTTCATCGCATTAATGCGCGACACCGCATCAAGGAGCTGCTGCACTAAGCTGAAATAGCTGTTCGGCTTAGGCCCTTCCGGCAATAGCTGATCCACAACAGACCTCATGGCGAGTCCGGACAACCTATTTAGTTCGGCCCATTCGGCTAGCTGGTCAGCCAATGAAAGAGGATGCTCTGGAACATAGAATTGCGTCCAGAACAGCTTGTCCACTTCACGATCTGTCTGACCTTGGAAGTACTTGGCCGCATCGGCAGCGCTCGCCGCCAAATCCATATACGCATCTACCGAGCTCCACAGCCGATCCGGAGGGGTATACTGTGGATCTCCGAACTTCCTCCGTAACATGAAGGGTTTTCCAGCCGCAATATCCCCGGCTTCCTGCAGCTCCTCCTTCTTCACTCTCATAGCAGAATGGGTGTCTTTGTCTAGCGCCGCGGCCTTCTCAAGGTCAGTTGTCTTCGCTTGGTTCTCTTTCTCAAGGACCCGGCAACGGTCGGCAGTGTCTTTCAATTCTATGGCCATCTTGGCCATCTTCTCATGGCTCTCGCAATGTGCGGCCTTCTCGGCTTTCAACTCTTCGGCCGCCTTCAAAGCAACCGCATTACTACTCCTCGCTTGTTCCTTGGCTTGGGCAAGTTCCGCCCGCAAGGCTTCCACGGTGGCAGCTCCATCTGCAGTCACAACATATTAAAGATACTGGCATTATGCTGCTCTTACTATGTGGCCTTCACCGGATAATAACACTTACCCTGTGCCTCGTCAAGCCTCTTGTTAACAAGCTCGATGTCGGCGTCTGCTGCATCCAGTTGCCGTTTTAATTGGGCAAACTCCCTAGTCCGGCTAGCCACCGGAGCTCCCACCACCTGCACAAAAAGGTAGATTGGTTATCGCCTGGGAATTTTATCCTCTGTTCGCCGCCGTTCTCGACGACAACCAGAGTCTCAGGGGCTACTATAACATGTGTAGTGCTATCACATATTATCTCACATACCTCAAAGCCTGTCAATAGACTGATAAAGGCTTCATGTAATCCGCTTTCAGCGGACGAGATTCTCTCCATCACCGTACCCATCAGCGTACGGTGCTCTTCTGAGATGGCCGCTCGCCCCATCAATTCCCTCAAAACGTCCGACCGCACACCAGACGGTGCCAGACTCTTTCGTATGCTCTCTTCGGGAGCCGGACACTAGGGACCTTGGGGTTCTACGGGATTATCTTCTAGCCTCACCGGATCCGGAGAGGCCCTCCGCGACGACACTTCGGGGTCGCCTGCTTCTGGAGCGGAGGAGTCCGGGGGAGGCGTTTCGCTCTCCGTCATCTCTGGAAGAAGATCCCCCGAAGACGAGCTCATTTGAGAGGGGCTGAGGGCCGAACTGCAAGATAGATGCGGTGGTTATTTTCTTAGAGGAAAAAGATAACATACCCTTACTACTAAAATATTTTGGATCACTTACGACTCGTTGGAGGGTTGATCCCCTCGCGGACTCTGCGCGGCAAAAGCACCCCCCAAGGCAGGACCCTTAGTGGGAGATCTCTTCTCCCGTTTGGAGGCTTCGGCTTCCGGATCCTCGGAAGTAGTCCTTTTCCTCCCCCGATCATCCTCCTTCGTGGAGACGCTCACTCCCTCGGTTGGAGCGGATAGCAATGGGGGCCCGCGTTCGCCCGTATTATCTCCCTCGGTATCTTCCTTCAAGGGCTCTGGACAAGGTGCGACCTCGAGCATCTTCTCCAATATCGGATTTTCCAAACCCTCAGGGAGGGGAGCCAAGCACCGGTTCATCTTCGCCTTTGTTAGCCAGTCCTGGTCAAAAAGCGAACTCTCAGAAATAACTTCGAATAAAAGATAGCGTGTTCGGCGGGGAGATTCCTTACTTGTTCGGTGGCGCGGTTACTGCTCAGGCCCGCGTCCTCGGTTATATCCAGACATTCCACTTGGGGTCCGAAGAATGACTTGTACATCTCCTCATGCATCAGGCCGAGGAAACTTTGAATGGCACGTGGCCCCTCTGGGTTGAACTCCCACAAACGAAGGGGCCGGCGTTTGCAAGGCTGGACTTGGCGAACCAGCATAACTTGTATTACCGCAACCAAATTGGAATCTCCCTTGAAGATGTTGGGGAACGTTGCAGAAAACAAAAAAATTTCCTACGTTTCACCAAGATCAATCTATGGAGTCAACTAGCAACGAGAGGAGAGTGCATCTACATACCCTTGTAGATCACGAGCGGAAGCGTTCAAGAGAACGGGGATGATGGAGTCGTACTCGCCGTGATCCAAATCACCGATGACCAAGTGCCGAACGGACGACACCTCCGCGTTCAACACACGTACGGAGCAGATGACGTCTCCTCCTTCTTGATCCAGCAAGGGGGAAGGAGAGGTTGATGAAGATCCAGCAGCACGACAGCGTGGTGGTGGATGCAGCAATGATCGCAGCAGGGCTTCGCCGAGCTTCTACGAGAGGGAGAGGTGTAGCAGGGGAGAGGGAGGCGCCACGACTTGAGGTGCGGCTGCCCTCCCTCCCCCCCTTTATATAGGCCCCCTGGGGGGCGTCGGCCCTGGAGATTGGATCTCCCAAGGGGGGGGGGCAAGGGGGGTGGAGTGCCCCCCAAGGCAAGTGGAGGCGCCCCCACCCTAGGGTTTCCAACCCTAGGCGCAGGGGGGCCCAAGGGGGGGCGCACCAGCCCACTATGGGCTGGTTCCCCTCCCCACTTCAGCCCATGGGGCCCTCCAGGATGGGTGGCCCTACCCGGTGGACCCCCGGGACCCATCCGGTGGTCCCAATACAATACAGGTGACCCCGAATCTTTCCCGATGGCCGAAACTACACTTCCTATATATAATTCTTCACCTCCGAACCATTCCGGAACTCCTCGTGACATCCAGGATCTCATCCGGGACTCCGAACAACTTTCGGATTACTGCATACTCATATCTCTACAACCCTAGCGTCACCGAACCTTAAGTGTGTAGACCCTACAGGTTCGGGAGACACATAGACATGACCGAGACGGCTCTCCGGCCAATAACCAACAGCGGGATCTGGATAGCAATGGTGGCTCCCACATGCTCCTCGATGATCTCATCGGATGAACCATGATGTCGAGGATTCAAGCAACCCCGTATACAATTCCCTTTGTTAATCGGTACGTTACTTGCCCGAGACTCGATCGTCGATATCCCAATACCTTGTTCAGTATCATTACCAGCAAGTCACTTTACTCGTACCGTAATGCATGATCCCGTGATCAACCACTTGATCACATTGAGCTCATTATGATGATGCATTACTGAGTGGGCCCAGAGATACCTCTCCGTCATACAGAGTGAAAAATCCTAGTCTCGATTCGTGCCAACCCAACAGACACTTTCGGAAACACCTGTAATGCACCTTTATAGTCACTCAGTTACGTTCTGATGTTTGGTACACCCAAAGCACTCCTACGGTATCCGGGAGTTGCACAATCTCATGGTCTAAGGAAATGATACTTGACATTCAGAAAAGCTACAGCAAACGAACTACACGATCTTTGAGCTAAGCTTAGGATTGGGTCTTGTCCATCACATCATTCTCCTAATGATGTGATCCCATTATCAGTGACATCCCCATGTCCATAGCCAGGAAACCATGACTATCTGTTGATCAACGAGCTAGTCAACTAGAGGCTCACTAGGGACATTGTGGTCTATGTATTCACACATGTATTACGATTTCCGGATAATACAATTATAGCATGAATAATAGACAATTGTCCTGAACAAGGAAATATAATAATCATTTTATTATTGCCTCTAGGGCATATTTCCAACAGTCTCCCACTTGCACTAGAGTCAATCATCTAGTTACATTGTGATGAATCGAACACCCATGGAATTCTGGTGTTGATCATGTTTTGCTCTAGGGACAGGTTTAGTCAACGAATCTGCGACATTCAGATCCGTATGTACTTTACAAATATCTATGTCTCCATCTTGAACATTTTCACGAATGGAGTTGAAGCGACACTTGATGTGCCTGGTCTTCTTGTGAAACCTGGGCTCCTTGGCAAGTGCAATAGCTCCAGTGTTGTCACAGAAGAGTTTGATCGGCCCCGACGCATTGGGTATGACTCCTAGGTTGGTGATGAACTCCTTCACCCAAATTGCTTCATGCGCTGCCTCCGAGGCTGCCATGTACTCCGCTTCACATGTAGATCCCGCCACGACGCTCTGCTTGCAGCTGCACTAGCTTACTACTCCACCATTCAACATATACACGTATCCGTTTTGTGACTTAGAGTCATCCAGATCTGTGTCGAAGCTAGCGTCGACGTAACCCATTACGACGAGCTCTTTGTCACCTCCATAAACGAGAAACATGTCCTTAGTCCTTTTCAGGTACTTCAGGATATTCTTGACCGCTGTCCAGTGTTCCTTGCCGGGATTACTTTGGTACCTACCTACCAAACTTACGGCAAGGTTTACATCAGGTCTGGTACACAGCATGGCATACATAATAGACCCTATGGCTGAGGCATAGGGGATGACACTCATCTCTTCTATATCTTCTGCCGTGGTCGGACATTGAGCTGAGCTCAATTTCACACCTTGCAACACAGGCAAGAACCCCTTCTTAGACTGATCCATATTGAACTTCTTCAATATCTTTTCAAGGTATGTGCTTTGTGAAAGACCTATGAGGCGTCTTGATCTATCTCTATAGATCTTGATGCCTAATATATAAGCAGCTTCTCCAAGGTCCTTCATTGAAAAACTCTTATTCAAGTAGGCCTTAATGCTATCCAAAAGTTCTATATCATTTCCCATCAAAAGTATGTCATCTACATATAATATGAGAAATGCTACAGAGCTCCCACTCACTTTCTTGTAAACGCAGGCTTCTCCATAAGTCTGCATAAACCCAAACGCTTTGATCATCTCATCAAAGCGAATGTTCCAACTCCGAGATGCTTGCACCAGCCCATAAATCGAGCGTTGGAGCTTGCACACCTTGTCAGCATTCTTAGGATCAACAAAACCTTCCGGCTGCATCATATACAATTCTTCCTTAAGGAAACCATTAAGGAATGCCGTTTTGACGTCCATTTGCCATATCTCATAATCATAGAATGCGGCAATTTCTAACATGATTCGAACGGACTTCAGCTTCACTATGGGTGAGAAAGTCTCATCGTAGTCAACCCCTTGAACTTGTCGATAACCCTTAGCGACAAGCTGAGCTTTATAGATGGTCACATTACCATCCACGTCTGTCTTCTTCTTAAAGATCCATTTATTTTCTATGGCTCGCCGATCAACGGGCAAGTCAGTCAAAGTCCATACTTCGTTTTCATACATGGATCCTATCTCGGATTTCATGGCTTCCAGCTATTTGTCGGAATCTGGGCCCGCCATCGCTTCTTCATAGTTCGAAGGTTCACCGTTGTCTAGCAACATGATTTCCAAGACAGGGTTGCCGTACCACTCTGGTGCGGAACGTGTCCTTGTGGACCTACGAAGTTCGGTAGGAGCTTGATCCGATGTATCTTGATCATCATCATTAACTTCCTCTCTAATCGGTGCAGGCACCATAGGAACATTTTTCTAGACACAACTCGGCCGCTAAAAACGATCAAGCAATGGGGCTCCTAAGGTCGGGGAAGGGCTCTGATACCAACTTGTAACGCCCTCGATGCGGCTATATCTCCCACGTGTCGAAGCACGACTTAGAGGCATAACCGCATTGAAAGCACTGTCGCAAGTGAGGTAATCTTCACACAACCCATGTAATACATAAGGGAAAGATACATAGTTGGCTTACAATCGCCACTTCACACAAATACATGAATAAAGCATTACAACAACCAAATACAATCAAGGTCCGACTACGGAACCAAAATAAAAGAAGAACCCCAAATGCGACAAAGGTCCCCGATCGACCCCAACTGGGCTCGACTACTGATCAACTAGAACGAAACAACACAAAGGGCAATATCTTCATCGAGCTCCTCCTTGAGCTTGGTTGCGTCATCTGCACGGACTCAGCGGCACCTGCAAACTAGTTTTGGAAGTATCTGTGAGCCACGGGGACTCAGCAATCTCGCACCCTCGTGATCAAGACTATTTAAGCCTATGGGTAAGGTAAAGGTAAAAGGTGAAGCTGCAGCAAGCGACTAGCATATATGGTGGCTAAACATACGCAAAAGAGAGCGAGAAGAGAAGGCAAAGCACGGTCGATAGAAGTATGATCAAGAAGTGATCCTAAAACAACCTACGTCAAGCATAACTCCAACACCGTGTTCACTTCCCGGACTCCGCCGGAAAGAGACCATCACGGTTACACACGCTGTTGATTCATTTTAATTAAGGTCAAATTCAGATTTTCTACAATCGGACGTTAACAAATTCCCATCTGCCCATAACCGCGGGTATGGCTTTCGAAAGTTCAAATTCCTGCAGGGGTGTCCCAACTTAGCCCATCACAAGCTCTCATGGTCAACGAAGGAATAGACCTCCAGCCGAGACATTCCGATCAGACTCGGTATCCCGGTACAACAAGACATTTCGACAGGGTAAAACTAAACCAGCAACACCACCCAGATGTGCCGACAAATCCCGATAGGAGCTGCACATATCTCGTTCTCAGGGCACACCGGATGAGCAAGACGTCGGGTAAGCCAGCCCAGAGTTGCCCCTGGTAGCCTCGGACATCGCTCAGTTGGACCAACACTCAGAGGAGCACTGGCCCGGGGGGGGGGGGTTTAAAATAATGATGACCCTCAGGAGCGCGACTCCCAAGGGAAAAGAAAAAGGCTAGGTGGCGAATGGTAAAACCAATGTTGGGCATTGCTGGAAGAGCTTTACTTAAGGCAAACTGTCAAGGGGTTCCCATTATTACCCAACCGCGTAAGGAACACAAAATCCGGGAACATAACACCGATATGACGGAAACTAGGGCGACAAGAGTGGAACAAAACACCAGGCATAAGGCCGAGCCTTCCACCCTTTACCAAGTATATAAATGCATTAATTAAATAAGATATAATGTGATATCCCAACAAGTAAACATGTTCCAACAAGGAACAACATCTCCATGTTCCAAACAGGAATAAACTTCAATCTTCACCAGCAACTAACAACGCTATAAGAGGGGCTGAGCAAAGCGGTGACATAGCCAATCAACGGTTTGCTAGGACAAGGTGGGTTAGAGGCTTGGTTCAACAATATGGGAGGCATGACAAGCAAGTGGTAGGTATCGCAGCATAGGAATAGCAAAAGAGCGAGCAACTAGCAAAGCAAAGATAGTAGTGATTTCGAGGGTATGATCATCTTGCCTGAAATCCCGCAAGGAAGAAGAACGAGTCCATGAAGAAGATAAACGGACGTAGTCGAACGGATCCTCACAAACGCGACGTTACCGGAACCAACCTGAAGAAGCAAACACCGTAAAAGTAGCACACAACATAGTAAACAAACCAACACATAAACCTGGCATGATGCACAATCAAGTATGATGCATGTCCGGTTTAAATTAAGCATGCATGGCAAAGTGCACAAGCAATTCTACAAATTAAGTGGAGCTCAATATGCAACGTATGCATATTGACAAAACACCACATCAATTATTTAGTTCTCTCGTTTATGTACCCAACAATATTAAATGTTGTTAAACATGGCAAGAGGGGAAGCAAATAAAACTACCTATCTAGTCAAGTTTAAATGAGGCCGAAACAACGAACAACAAATTTCCGGTAACTCCTCATATGCATATATTAGGTTTGGTTACTGTTCTGCCCTAAACATAATTTTAGAGTTGTTTAAACATGCAAAGTTTGATGCCACCATGTTAAACTAGGCAAAATTCTACCCCATTTACATATAAAGTTATTAAATTTGGAGCTACGGTAATTTAGTTATGAATTAAATCATTTTAACATGGCATAGGAGCAAATTTATCAAACAGCATTAAAACATTTTAAACATAGATGAAAGTTGCATATTATGAAACTAGATGAAATCTAAGCAAGTTTCATATATAAATTTATTTAGATCCGATGCACGGTTGTGAAGTTATTAAATGCATGAAACTAGGGGGGTTTTCTGTAAAACCGTAGTCTCGGGATTAATTGCTAAAAACGCACACAAGGAAAAAAACACACTAGGTCGAAACTGGTTGGCCCGGTAGTGTACATGAGAGGGAGTGGAGAGGGGCTGCTCACTTTGGGCCTCGTGGGCCGGCTGTAGAGGAGGCCCGCTAGATCAACGGGTGAGGCTCGGCTGTGGAGAGGCGGGGAGGCAGGCCGAATCTGGCTGGGCCTTGGACGCACTGGGCTCGCAGATGCAAAGCAGTGGCATCGGGTCAACATGCGAAGGGGAGCTGGCCCAGGCGACAGCGGGGTCACAGGAGCGGTCGTCATGCTCGCTCGATGCAGAACAAGCAGAGCGACGGTGAGCCGGTGAGGCAGGAACGCGGCGATGGGGATGGAAGCAGGGGCGCGCCGCGGGCAGCTGGACGAAGCGCGCGAGGAGGCAGGGGCTTGTGCCCGTCCTCGCGAAGCAGGACGGCGGCGCCTGTTGCAGAGAGCGAGAGATGAGAGGGGGAGAAGAGAGAAGAGGGAAAGAAAGGAAAGGGCAGCGCGGGGCTCATTTGTTGGGTGCCCCGGTGGTGTGGATGGTCGGACGGAGGCGGGGAAGCGGAGTTCTGGTGAAGCGGTCGCCGATGAGAGGCTGGCGTCTTGCGGGCTCGCCATGCTCAGGTGCTTGGATCGAAAGGGGGTTGCGGGATTGGCCCGATGGGGAAGAGAGGAGGTGGGTGGATCGGGAGGGATCCCGATGATTATTTGGAAGGTGGCGGTGGGGGAATGGGACAAGCCCCTAGAAGTTAGGATTTTGTCCAGATTAGGTTTAGGGGTCTATAATATAGTGAAGTGGATTTTGGATAGGGCATTTGGTTCCCTCCGATCTTTTAATCGGGGGACGGAAAAAATAGGTTAGGTAGCCCAAATAAGAAAACGATGACGTTTTGTAGATGTTTGGGGATGATCCGGACACGACGGTGACGACTGCTCGGGTCGGGTCCGGGACAATTTTCGGACACGCGTGCGAGGAGGGCTGCGGGCTGACGAGAGAGGTTAGGTTGGACCTGGCGGTAGGTAGTGAGCTGTGTAGACGGTCTCGAGCTGAGAGAAGAGAAGAGAGGGAGGCCTGACGACTGTTTCCGGAGACCAAAAACGTCCGACGAAGTGACCGGCTATATTGCCGCTATAGTTAATCGTTGGGGCGTCAAACGAACTCCAAATGCGATGAAACTTGACAGGCGGTCTATCTACACTATAATAAGACCACACGCCAACTTTCAACCCATTCCGATAACATTTTATGGCCACTTATAAAAAACTATTTCGGACATGCCGCGGGCGCATGCAAGTGTGGTTGGGCTCAGAACGGACAATGGGCGGAACGAGGAGGCCGGGACAGATGCAAGTTTTGAAAACATGATGATGCAATGCACATGATGACATGATAAGATGCAACACGCAAGCAAAAGACCTGACAACGACAGCGAATAACTCGAAGACACCTGGCACAACGGTCTCGGGGCGTCACAATACTCCACCACTACGAGAGGATCTCGTCCCGAGATCTAGAATGGCACCGGAGGGACAACGAAAGAGAAAGAGAAGCGGTAAAACTAAGTTGCTTCTTTGACAAACGAGTGAAACCAAAGAACCTTGCGAGGTTGAACAAATTCGAGAAAAGAATACAACGAAGGTGAACTAGGTCGAAAACACTCCGTTAGAAAAGAGGGACAAAGAGCATTGCGAAAAAACCTTGAGGTTGAAGGGCAAGATATATGTTGAAAACACTCTGGTTAAATGGGCAATCATGAAAAGAACATGATCTTAGACAAACAAGATGATGGGTTGAGAAGAGCAACATCAATAGCCCTCCGGGAGAGAATAGGATAAGGATAATTGAGACAAAAGAATGTAGAAGAAAAAGCCAACTTCTGCTATAAAAGAGCTTGAAAAGGCATCTTAAGGAGAAGGGTCGAACGGAGTTGTTGGAACAATCCACAACAAAAAGAGTAAGCTTGATATGGTCTTATGGAATACATCTGAAATTATGAGGTGACAACCTGCCACTCACGGGAAGCAGAATTGGATTGATATGAACAAGGAGACGAGAAACTTATATCACCGGGAGGATAAATGAAGAGCTTGGTTCAATTATACACCTCACAATAGCAAGATCCTTAGGGGAAGCTTAAGGTGAAATATAACCCAAGATAACTCCAATGACGAGATTGATGGATTTGAAATACCTCCTTCATGACAACATGTGAATCAAGAAACATGCACTTAAATTATCAAGAATGACATAATACCACCTCCGATGATACGGTAGAGAGAATTGCGCTCTGGATTGCAAGATGAAGAAATACTTGAGCTCCTTAGAAAAGAATCTCGATGAACACTTCGAGAAAGAATATAAATCCTTGATGAACCATCATGTAGAACTTTCATGAGAACTCCGGAAATAAAAGAAATGATCAATCGAAATGGAGGATGGAAAAAAATAAGGTTGAAGCCTTGCAATGATTTAGATAGAGATCTCCGTGATAATATAATTGAAAGAGGTTGGAACTCCGGGGAAAAAAAGATAAGGCATCTCAAACTGAGAATATGATATGATGAACCACTCCGGAAAAAAAGAAAATACTCATTCGGATGAAACAAGAATAAGAATTACATTATGCTCGTCCTTCATCAATTAAATTGATGACAATCAATGGATTTGGCACACTACTTATTCTCGTATCAAGGATTAAGAGAGATATAACATGAACTTGAGAACGTCTTCAACGAACCACCGGTAGGATTGGAACAACAAATGAATTGATATGATGAACAAGGAAGAGAGATCTTGAAAGAACCACCATAAGAATTGAAAATGATCGAAGTAGGGGTGCATCACCGGTAAGAATTAGCAAATGAACGAAGGTGTTTGAGACAAACTATATACATGAGAACGAAGAGATCAAGAACTGATTAGAGGATATTCGATTGATGCACCGACAAGATAGGAGAATGATAACTGACAGCTGAGAATGAATAAACCTGAATTGATGGACTCCGGATAACAACTGAGAAGACTCTTGAATATCTCCTGATGGGTGAAAAAGATTCTCACAATCGAAAACAATTATGAGAGGATGGCAACAAGCTAGCACCATGAATCTTGAAGAGAATAGAGCAAGATTAAAGAGAAACTCTTCTTCAGTCTTCAAATGATGAGAATGACAACAAGAAACACCACCAAGAATTATTGAGGCACACCGGAAGAATCAAAAGCGAAGAGGTTGAGCCAACTATGAAAGAATTTGAAAGATCTTGGAGAAAAGCATTTGACTGATGATAACTCATTCTTACGTCAAACTTGGAAAAGAATTTAGGATAGCTCCGGGAAAATGGAAGAGTCGGGTAAGATCCTGGGAAAAGACCTGTGGGTTAGGGCCCACTCAAAATAAGCACCGTTGGAATGATTACCTGAAGGATATTGCATCGGTTGAATTAAATGACTTGAAAGAGATAACAACCTCGAAATAGGTTGAACTGATCTTGAATGAAAAAAAAACGAGCCTTCTGAGATATCTTGAGCACTCCGGGACAATAGAATAGCGAGAGGTGAACGATTAAGAATTGCACCGGCATGAGAAAGTATTTGAAACAAGGAAAAGAATATGAGATCAACACCAAAAGCTTGATTTGGATCCATCGGGGGAGAAAACGAGTGAAGAGTGACGAACTTGAAGCTTCGTTGGCATCTTCCTGAGAATCAACGGATAAGAACATTGACGGAAAAGAATGGAGAGACTTCACAAGAATAAAAGGATACTTGAATAAGAAATATGGTTCCTCGAAGAAACAAGGGGGGGAGGGAGGGAAAAACAAAGGCAGCTTGGGACGAATGAAACAAACACCGTTGAGAAGAAGTGATAAATTGATCTTGCGGGAGTTGAAATGATCGGATCCACTTGAAGAGAAACACGCCGGTTTAAAAGAAATTGGCATGACAATCTCGATTATCCAGAAGGATTAGTATTCACATCGGAGTATGAGAACACCATTTGGGGAAGGTATGGAATCAACATTTGCCTTTGAAGCAACTCGAATACCACAAGTCAAAACAAAAACAAAGAATTGGCTTGCGGAATAAGCCGGAAGAAACATATGATAGAGATTTCGTCTGAAGTTTTCGTGGTGGGGCCTACACGGGCTCGATCGTACAGCACCATCATGTACAAGGCAGTGCACATGACATACGAAGCATCCCCGAGTCGGCAAAGCCAAGGACTCTTTGAGACACAACGAGACCACTTTAAAACCGACCGTGAATAGACGGACCACTAGACGTCGAACCCCAATTTCATGTCATACATCTTTTGGAAAGATATCCTAAGAGCTACTTGAATTCCCACCTATGAAACTCCCGAAATTTTCCCAGTTATGCAATCAGGTGTTGGGGATACAGGGGAAGCATAATATCTCACCCAAAACTAGCAAATCCTACATCCAGTTGTATCCATCCTTCAACACATAACCAAGAAACCTTCGGAAATCATCTACCTCAACCTTCGAAAAGCATCCGTTATACAAGTTATGGCGATACTCCCAAACTCCCGCCCCAGTACTGGGTGGCATCGAGGTTATCTCACCAACGAACTGCATAAAAGAGATTTTCGATGACGGCGTACTAAACTCAGGTATTCCAGAATTGCAACGATAAAATTATGACGACAACACATCGGAGCTCAACTCCCCGGGACACTTCCACAAAACCCCTGATAGGAGGCACCACGACAATGTTCTCATCACAAAACCATCGGAACGATTCCAAGATACCCGCGTGATCCTAAATTTTTTTTTAGTGAAATTTGAGAAGAGAAGAGTCAAAACTCTATGTCAGGATGCCTTACCAGAGCGATGAGGAGACTGGGAAGTAAAAATAATTCCTAAACTCTCTGATATATAATTCCTGAATGACTCAAAACATTTTTCTAGACACAACTCGGCCGCTAAAAACGATCAAGCAATGGGGCTCCTAAGGTCGGGGAAGGCTCTGATACCAACTTGTAACGCCCTCGATGCGGCTATATCTCCCACATGTCGAAGCACGACTTAGAGGCATAACCGCATTGAAAGCACTGTCGCAAGTGAGGTAATCTTCACACAACCCATGTAATACATAAGGGAAAGATACATAGTTGGCTTACAATCGCCACTTCACATAAATACATGAATAAAGCATTACAACAACCAAATACAATCAAGGTCCGACTACGGAACCAAAATAAAAGAAGAACCCCAAATGCGACAAACGTCCCCGATCGACCCCAACTGGGCTCCACTACTGATCAACTAGAACGAAACAACACAAAGGGCAATATCTTCATCGAGCTCCTCCTTGAGCTTGGTTGCGTCATCTGCACGGACTCAGCGGCACCTGCAAACTAGTTTTGGAAGTATCTGTGAGCCACGGGGACTCAGCAATCTCGCACCCTCGCGATCAAGACTATTTAAGCCTATGGGTAAGGTAAAGGTAAAAGGTGAAGCTGCAGCAAGCGACTAGCATATATGGTGGCTAAACATACGCAAAAGAGAGCGAGAAGAGAAGGCAAAGCACGGTCGATAGAAGTATGATCAAGAAGTGATCCTAAAACAACCTACGTCAAGCATAACTCCAACACCGTGTTCACTTCCCGGACTCCGCCGGAAAGAGACCATCACGGTTACACACGCTGTTGATTCATTTTAATTAAGGTCAAATTCAGATTTTCTACAACCGGACGTTAACAAATTCCCATCTGCCCATAACCGCGGGTATGGCTTTCGAAAGTTCAAATTCCTGCAGGGGTGTCCCAACTTAGCCCATCACAAGCTCTCATGGTCAACGAAGGAATAGACCTCCAGCCGAGACATTCCGATCAGACTCGGTATCCCGGTACAACAAGACATTTCGACAGGGTAAAACTAAACCAGCAACACCACCCAGATGTGCCGACAAATCCCGATAGGAGCTGCACATATCTCGTTCTCAGGGCACACCGGATGAGCAAGACGTCGGGTAAGCCAGCCCAGAGTTGCCCCTGGTAGCCTCGGACATCGCTCAGTTGGACCAACACTCAGAGGAGCACTGGCCCGGGGGGGGGGGGGGGGTTAAAATAATGATGGCCCTCAGGAGCGCGACTCCTAAGGGAAAAGAAAAAGGCTAAGTGGCGAATGGTAAAACCAATGTTGGGCATTGCTGGAAGAGCTTTACTTAAGGCAAACTGTCAAGGGGTTCCCATTATTACCCAACCGCGTAAGGAACACAAAATCCGGGAACATAACACCGATATGACGGAAACTAGGGCGACAAGAGTGGAACAAAACACCAGGCATAAGGCCGAGCCTTCCACCCTTTACCAAGTATATAGATGCATTAATTAAATAAGATATAATGTGATATCCCAACAAGTAAACATGTTCCAACAAGGAACAACATTTCCATGTTCCAAACAGGAATAAACTTCAATCTTCACCTGTAACTAACAACGCTATAAGAGGGGCTGAGCAAAGCGGTGACATAGCCAATCAACGGTTTGCTAGGACAAGGTGGGTTAGAGGCTTGGTTCAACAATATGGGAGGCATGACAAGCAAGTGGTAGGTATCGCAGCATAGGCATAGCAAAAGAGCGAGCAACTAGCAAAGCAAAGATAGTAGTGATTTCGAGGGTATGATCATCTTGCCTGAAATCCCGCAAGGAAGAAGAACGAGTCCATGAAGAAGACAAACGGACGTAGTCGAACGGATCCTCACAAACGCGACGTTACCGGAACCAACCTGAAGAAGCAAACACCGTAAAAGTAGCACACAACATAGTAAACAAACCAACACATAAACCTGGCATGATGCACAATCAAGTATGATGCATGTCCGGTTTAAATATGCATGGCATGGCAAAGTGCACAAGCAATTCTACAAATTAAGTGGAGCTCAATATGCAACGTGATGCATATTGACAAAACACCACATCAATTATTTAGTTCCCTCTCGTTTATGTACACAACAATATTAAATGTTGGTTAACATGGCAAGAGGTGGAGCATCGGAAAACTACCTATCTAGGCAAGTTTAAATGAGGCCGGAAACAACGAACAACAAATTTCGGTAACGCCTCATATGCATATATTAGGTTCGGTACTGTTCTGCCCTAAACATAATTTTAGAGTTGTTTAACATGCAAAGTGATGCCACCATGTTAAACTAGGAAAAATTCTACCCCATTTACATATAAAGTTTATTAAATTTGGAGCTATGGTTAATTAGTTATGAATTAAATCATTTTAACATGGCATAGGAGCAAATTTACTCAAACAGCATTTAAAACATTTCAAACATAGATGAAAGTTGCATATTATGAAACTAGATGAAAATCTAAGCAAGTTTCATATATAATTTATTTAGATCCGATGCACGGTTGTGAAGTTATTAAATGCATGAAACTAGGGGGGTTTTCTGTAAAACCGTAGTCTCGGGATTAATTGCTAAAAACGCAGACAAGGAAAAAAACACTGGGTCGAAACTGGTTGGCCCGGTAGTGTACATGAGAGGGAGTGGAGAGGGGCTGCTCACTTTGGGCCTCGTGGGCCGGCTGTAGAGGAGGCCCGCTAGATCAACGGGTGAGGCTCGGCTGTGGAGAGGCGGGGAGGCAGGCCGAATCTGGCTGGGCCTTGGACGCGCTGGGCTCGCGGATGCAAAGCAGTGGCATCGGGTCAACAGGCGAAGGGGAGCTGGCCCAGGCGACAGCGGGGTCACAGGAGCGGTCGTCGTGCTCGCTCGATGCAGAACAAGTAGAGCGACGGTGAGCCGGTGAGGCAGGAATGCGGCGATGGGGATGGAAGCAGGGGCGCGCCGCGGGCAGCTGGACGAAGCGCGCGAGGAGGCAGGGGCTTGTGCCCGTCCTCGCGAAGCAGGACGGCGGCGGCGGACTTGGCACGGAGGCGACCACCGGCGGCAAGTGGGTGGCGGGGACGACGGAATCCGGCAGTGAGACGATGGGAACCAAGGCGAGGGAGGGGGTCGGGCGCGTCTCATCCTCCTGCTCGAAGTAGAGGACGCAGGGGAAGCAGAGGTCGGCAGCGAGGGGTGCGGGGTCGAGAGGCGGCAACGGCGAGCGTTTGTTGCGGGACTCCATGGCGTTCATGTTGCAGAGAGCGAGAGATGAGAGGGGGAGAAGAAAGAAGCGGGAAAGAAAGGAAAGGGCAGCGTGGGGCTCATTTGTTGGGTGCCCCGGTGGTGTGGATGGCCGGACGGAGGCGGGGAAGCGGAGTTCTGGTGAAGCGGTCGCCGGCGAGAGGCTGGCGTCTTGCGGGCTCGCCATGCTCGGGTGCTTGGATCGAAAGGGGGCTGCGGGATCGGCCCGATGGGGAATTTCGGGGAGAGGAGGTGGGTGGATCAGGAGGGATCCCAATGATGATTTGGAAGGTGGCGGCGGGGGAATGGGACAAGCCCCTAGAAGTTAGGATTTTGTCCAGATTAGGTTAGGGGTCTATATATAGTAAGTGGATTTTGGATAGGGGCATTTGGTCCCTCCGATCTTAATCGGACGGACGGGAAAAATAGGTTAGGTAGCCCAAATAAGAAAACGATGACGTTTTGTAGATGTTTGGGGATGATCCGGACACGACGGTGACGACTGCTCGGGTCGGGTCCGGGACAATTTTCGGACACGCGTGCGAGGAGGGCTGCGGGCTGACGAGAGAGGTTAGGTTGGACCTGGCGGTAGGTAGTGAGCTGTGTAGACGGTCTCGAGCTGAGAGAAGAGAAGAGAGGGAGGCCTGACAACTGTTTCCGGAGACCGAAAACGTCCGACGAAGAGACCGACTATATTGCCGCTATAGTTAATCGTTGGGGCGTCAAACGAACTCCAAATGCGATGAAACTTGACAGGCGGTCTATCTACACTATAATAAGACCACACGCCAACTTTCAACCCATTTTGATAACATTTTCTGGCCACTTATAAAAAACTATTTCGGACATGCCGCGGGCGCGTGCAAGTGTGGTTGGGCTCAGAACGGACAACGGGCGGAACGAGGAGGCCGGGACAGATGCAAGTTTTGAAAACATGATGATGCAATGCACATGATGACATGATAAGATGCAACACGCAAGCAAAAGACCTGACAACGACAGCGAATAACTCGAAGACACCTGGCACAACGGTCTCGGGGCGTCACAAACTCCTTCTCTAGAAAGGACCCATTCTTGGCAACGAAGATCTTGCCTTCGGATCTAAGGTAGAAGGTATACCCAATAGTTTCCTTAGGGTATCCTATGAAGACTCATTTTTCCGACTTGGGTTCGAGCTTTTCAGGTTGAAGTTTCTTGACATAAGCATCGCATCCCCAAACTTTTAGAAACGACAGCTTAGGTTTCTTCCCGAACCATAATTCATACGGTGTCGTCTCAACGGATTTCGACGGAGCCCTATTTAAAGTGAATGCGGCAGTCTCTAAAGCATAGCCCCAAAATGATAGCGGTAAGTTGGTAAGAGACATCATAGATCGCACCGTATCTAATAGAGTGCGATTACAACGTTCGGACACACCATTACGCTGAGGTGTTCCAGGCAGCGTGAGTTGTGAAACTATCCCACATTTTCTTAAGTGTGTGCCAAATTCGTGACTCAAGTATTCTCCCCCACGATCTGATCGCAAGAACTTGATTTTCCTGTCACGTTGATTCTCAACCTCACTCTGAAATTCCTTGAACTTTTCAAAGGTCTCAGACTTGTGTTTCATTAAGTAGACATACCCATATCTACTCAAGTCATCAGTGAGGGTGAGAACATAACAATAGCCACCGCGAGCCTCAACACTCATTGGACCGCACACATCAGTATGTATGATTTCCAATAAGTTGGTTGCTCGCTCCATTGTTCCTGAGAACGGAGTCTTGGTCATTTTACCCATGAGGCATGGTTCGCATGTGTAAAATGATTCGTAATCAAGAGACTCTAAAAGTCCATCTGCATGGAGCTTCTTCATGCGTTTGACACCTATGTGACCAAGGCTGCAGTGCCACAAGTATGTGGGACTATCATTATCAACCTTACATCTTTTGGTATTCACACTATGAATATGTGTAGCATTACGCTCGAGATTCATTAAGAATAAACCATTCACCCTCGGAGCATGACCATAAAACATATCTCTCATATAAATAGAACAACCATTATTCTCGGATTTAAATGAGTAGCCATCTCGAATTAAACGAGATCCTGATACAATGTTCATGCTCAAAGCTGGCACGAAATAACAATTATTGAGGTTTAAAACTAATCCCGTAGGTAAATGTAGAGGTAGCGTGCCGACGGTGATCACATCGACCTTGGAACCATTCCCGACGCGCATCGTCACCTCGTCTTTCACTAGTCTCCGCTTATTCTGCAGCTCCTGCTTTGAGTTACAAATGTGAGCAACCGCACCGGTATCAAATACCCAGGAGCTACTACGAGTACTGGTAAGGTACACATCAATTACATGTATATCACATATACCTTTCGTGATGCCGGCCTTCTTGTCCGCTAAGTATTTGGGGCAGTTCCGCTTCCAGTGACCACTTCCCTTGCAATAAAAACACTCAGTCTCGGGCTTGGGTCCATTCTTTGGCTTCTTCCCGGCAGCTTGCTTACCGGGCGCGGAAACTCCCTTGCCGTCCTTCTTGAAGTTCTTCTTACCCTTGCCTTTCTTGAACTTAGTGGTTTTATTCACCATCAACACTTGATGTTCCTTTTTGACTTCTACCTCTGCTGATTTCAGCATTGCAAATACTTCAGGAATGGTCTTTTCCATCCCCTGCATATTGAAGTTCATCACAAAGCTCTTGTAGCTTGGTGGAAGCGACTGAAGGATTCTGTCAATGACCGCGTCATCTGGGAGATTAACTCCCAGCTGAGTCAAGCGGTTATGCAACCCAGACATTGTGAGTATGTGCTCACTGACAGAACTATTTTCCTCCATCTTACAGCTGAAGAACTTGTCGGAGACTTCATATCTCTCGACCCGGGCATTAGCTTGGAAAACCATTTTCAGCTCTTCGAACATCTCATATGCTCCGTGTCGCTCAAAACGCTTTTGGAGCCCCGGTTCTAAGCTGTAAAGCATGCCGCACTGAACGAGGGAGTAATCATCAGCACGTGTCTGCCAAGCGTTCATAAGGTCTTGGTTCTGTGGGACGGGTGCGTCACCTAGCGGTGCTTCTAGGACATAATCTTTCTTTGCAGCTATGAGGATGATCCTCAGGTTCCGGACCCAGTCCATATTATTGCTGCCATCGTCTTTCAGCTTGGTTTTCTCTAGGAACACGTTGAAGTTGAGGACAAAGTTGGCCATTTGATCTACAAGACATATTGTAAAGATTTTAGACCAAGTTCATGATAATTAAGTTCATCTAATCAAATTATTCAATGAACTCCCACTCATATAGACATCCCTCCAGTCATCTAAGTATAACATGATCCGAGTTAACTAGGCCGTGTCTGATCATCACGTGAGACGGACTAGTCAACATCGGTGAACATCTTCATGTTGATCGTATCTTCTATACGACTCATGCTCGACCTTTCGGTCTTCTGTGTTCCGAGGCCATGTCTGTACATGCTAGGCTCGTCAAGTCAACCTAAGTGTTTGCATGTGTAAATCTGTCTTACACCCGTTGTATGTGAACGTTGGAATCTATCACACCCGATCATCACGTGGTGCTTCGAAACAACGAACTGTCGCAATGGCGCATAGTTAGGGGGAACACTTTCTTGAAATTATTATGAGGGATCATCTTATTTACTACCGTCATTCTAAGTAAACAAGATGCAAAAACATGATAAACATCACATGCAATCAAATAATAGTGACATGATATGGCCAATATCATATAGCTCCTTTGATCTCCATCTTGGGGCTCCATGATCATCTTGTCACCGGCATGACACCATGATCTCCATCATCATGATCTCCATCATCGTGTCTCCATGAAGTTGCTCGCCAACTATTACTTCTACTACTATGGCTAATGCGTTTAGCAATAAAGTAAAGTAATTTACATGGCGTTTCTCAATGACACGCAGGTCATACAAAATAAAGACAACACCTATGGATCATGCCGGTTCTCATACTCATCGACATGCAAGTCGTGATTCCTATTACAAGAACATGATCTCATACATCACATATATATCATTCATCATTCATCACAACTTTAGCCATATCACATCACATGACACTTGCTGCAAAAACAAGTTAGACGTCCTCTAATTGTTGTTGCAAGTTTTTACGTGGCTGCTATAGGTTTCTAGCAAGAACGTTTCTTACCTACGCCAAAACCACAACGTGAATTGCCAATTTCTATTTACCCTTCATAAGGACCCTGTTCATCGAATCCGATCTGACTAAAGTGGGAGAGACAGACACCTGCCTGCCACCTTATGCAACTAGTGCATGTCAGTCGGTGGAACCGGTCTCACGTAAGCATACGTGTAAGGTTGGTCCGGGCCGCTTCATCCCACGATGCCGCCGAATCAAGATAAGACTAGTAACGGCAAGCAAATTGACAATATCAACGCCCACAACTACTTTGTGTTCTACTCGTGCATAGTAACTACGCATAGACCTAGCTCATGATGCCACTGTTGGGGAACGTTGCAGAAAACAAAAAAATTCCTACGTTTCACCAAGATCAATCTATGGAGTCAACTAGCAATGAGAGGAGAGTGCATCTACATACCCTTGTAGATCACGAGCGGAAGCGTTCAAGAGAACGGGGATGATGGAGTCGTACTCGTCGTGATCAAATCACCGATGACCAAGTGCCGAACGGACGGCACCTCCGCGTTCAACACACGTACGGAGCGGATGACAACTCCTCCTTCTTGATCCAGCAAGGGGGAAGGCGAGGTTGATGAAGATCCAGCAGCACGACGGCGTGGTGGTGGATGCAGCAATGATCGCAGCAGGGCTTCGCCGAGCTTCTGCGAGAGGGAGAGGTGTAGCAGGGGAGAGGGACGCGCCAAGACTTGAGGTGCGGCTGCCCTCCCTCCCCCCTTTTATATAGGCCCCCTGGGGGGGCGTCGGCCCTGGAGATTGGATCTCCCAGGGGGGGGGGGGCGGTGGCCAAGGGGGGTGGAGTGCCCCCCAAGGCAAGTGGAGGCGCCCCCACCCTAGGGTTTCCAACCCTAGGCGCAGGGGGGCCCAAGGGGGGGCGCACCAGCCCACTATGGGCTGGTTCCCCTTCCCACTTCAGCCCATGGGGCCCTCCAGGATGGGTGGCCCCACCCGGTGGACCCCCGGGACCCATCCGGTGGTCCCGATACAATACCGGTGACCCCGAATCTTTCCCGATGGCCGAAACTACACTTCCTATATATAATTCTTCACCTCCGGACCATTCCGGAACTCCTCGTGACATCCAGGATCTCATCCGGGACTCCGAACAACTTTCAGATTACTGCATACTCATATCTCTACAACCCTAGCGTCACCGAACCTTAAGTGTGTAGACCCTACGGGTTCGGGAGACACATAGACATGACCGAGACGGCTCTCCGGCCAATAACCAACAGCGGGATCTGGATACCAATGGTGGCTCCCACATGCTCCTCGATGATCTCATCGGATGAACCATGATGTCGAGGATTCAAGCAACCCCGTATACAATTCCCTTTGTCAATCGGTACGTTACTTGCCCGAGACTCGATCGTCGGTATCCCAATACCTTGTTCAGTATCGTTACCAGCAAGTCACTTTACTCGTACCGTAATGCATGATCCCGTGATCAACCACTTGATCACATTGAGCTCATTATGATGATGCATTACCGAGTGGGCCCAGAGATACATCTCCGTCATACGGAGTGAAAAATCCCAGTCTCGATTCGTGCCAACCCAACAGACACTTTCGGAAACACCTGTAATGCACCTTTATAGTCACTCAGTTACGTTGTGACGTTTGGTGCACCCAAAGCACTCCTACGGTATCCGGGAGTTGCACAATCTCATGGTCTAAGGAAATGATACTTGACATTCAGAAAAGCTACAGCAAACGAACTACACGATCTTTGAGCTAAGCTTAGGATTGGGTCTTGTCCATCACATCATTCTCCTAATGATGTGATCCCGTTATCAATGACATCCCCATGTCCATAGCCAGGAAACCATGACTATCTGTTGATCAACGAGCTAGTCAACTAGAGGCTCACCAGGGACATTGTGGTCTATGTATTCACACATGTATTACGATTTCCGGATAATACAATTATAGCATGAATAATAGACAATTATCATGAACAAGGAAATATAATAATCATTTTATTATTGCCTCTAGGGCATATTTCCAACATTCTCGCACTTGCACTAGAGTCAATCATCTAGTTACATTGTGATGAATCGAACACCCATGGAATTCTGGTGTTGATCATGTTTTGCTCTAGGGAGAGGTTTAGTCAACGGATCTGCGACATTCAGATCCGTATGTACTTTACAAATATCTATGTCTCCATCTTGAAAATTTTCATGAATGGAGTTGAAGCGACACTTGATGTGCCTGGTCTTCTTGTGAAACCTGGGCTCCTTGGCAAGTGCAATAGCTCCAGTGTTGTCACAGAAGAGTTTGATCGGCCCCGACGCATTCGGTATGACTCCTAGGTTGGTGATGAACTCCTTCACCCAAATTGCTTCATGCGCTGCCTCCGAGGCTGCCATGTACTCCGCTTCACATGTAGATCCCGCCACGATGCTCTGCTTGCAGCTGCACCAGCTTACTACTCCACCATTCAACATATACATGTATCCGTTTTGTGACTTAGAGTCATCCAGATCTGTGTCGAAGCTAGCGTCGACGTAACCCATTACGACTAGCTCTTTGTCACCTCCATAAATGAGAAACATGTCCTTAGTCCTTTTCAGGTACTTCAGGATATTCTTGACCGCTGTCCGGTGTTCCTTGCCGGGATTACTTTGGTACCTACCTACCAAACTTACGGCAAGGTTTACATCAGGTCTGGTGCACAGCATGGCATACATAATAGACCCTATGGCTGAGGCATAGGGGATGACACTCATCTCTTCTATATCTTCTGCCGTGGTCGGACATTGAGCTGAGCTCAATTTCACACCTTGCAACACAGGCAAGAACCCCTTCTTAGACTGATCCATATTGAACTTCTTCAATATCTTTTCAAGGTATGTGCTTTGTGAAAGACCTATGAGGCGTCTTGATCTATCTCTATAGATCTTGATGCCTAATATATAAGCAGCTTCTCCAAGGTCCTTCATTGAAAAACTCTTATTCAAGTAGGCCTTAATGCTGTCCAAAAGTTCTATATCATTTCCCATCAAAAGTTTGTCATCTACATATAATATGAGAAATGCTACAGAGCTCCCACTCACTTTCTTGTAAACGCAGGCTTCTCCATAAGTCTGCATAAACCCAAACGCTTTGATCATCTCATCAAAGCGAATGTTCCAACTCCGAGATGCTTGCACCAGCCCATAAATCGAGCGTTGGAGCTTGCACACCTTGTCAGCATTCTTAGGATCGACAAAACCTTCCGGCTGCATCATATACAATTCTTCCTTAAGGAAACCATTAAGGAATGCCGTTTTGACGTCCATTTGCCATATCTCATAATCATAGAATGCGGCAATTGCTAACATGATTCGAACGGACTTCAGCTTCGCTATGGGTGAGAAAGTCTCATCGTAGTCAACCCCTTGAACTTGTCGATAACCCTTAGCGACAAGCCGAGCTTTATAGATGGTCACATTACCATCCGCGTCTGTCTTCTTCTTAAAGATCCATTTATTTTCTATGGCTCGCCGATCAACGGGCAAGTCAGTCAAAGTCCATACTTCGTTTTCATACATGGATCCTATCTCGGATTTCATGGCTTCCAGCTATTTGTCGGAATCTGGGCCCGCCATCGCTTCTTCATAGTTCGAAGGTTCACCGTTGTCTAGCAACATGATTTCCAAGACAGGGTTGCCGTACCACTCTGGTGCGGAACGTGTCCTTGTGGACCTACGAAGTTCAGTAGGAGCTTGATCCGAAGTATCTTGATCATCATCATTAACTTCCTCTCTAATCGGTGCAGGCACCATAGGAACATTTTTCTAGACACAACTCGGCCGCTAAAAACGATCAAGCAATGGGGCTCCTAAGGTCGGGGAAGGGTCTGATTTGTCCAAAATGACCCTGGGCCACTAAGGAACTGACACGTGTCCAACGGTCATATTTCAAACACACGCGGCAGCTTGACTTGGGCTACAAGTAAAGCTGACTCATCCAGCTCTAGATAAGATTTTCTCTCATTGTCTTTGCTCGAAGACATAGGATTTGGTTGAGCATCACATCAGTCACTCTGACTTTGTTCACTTGGACCCCACTTAACAGTACGGTGGTTCCTATGACTCAACAAAGACGAAAAGGAAACTACAAAACAACTATGTCTTCGTACTCCATAGTATTCACGTGAATGTCTTCTCATGACATAATCTTCAGTGTGAATATCTTCACAAACCACCATTGTCTTCAATGTCTTCACACATTTTTAGGGGGCATCTTTGGTAGGTAAACTGAATAAATAAGGGACTACTACCTGTGTTATCCTGCAAATCTCACAAACACATTAGTCCCTCAACCAAGTTTGTCAACAATACTCCGAAACCAACTAGGGGTGGCACTACATGCACTTACAACCTCCCACTTTTTGGTGATTGATGACAAACTGGTTGAAGTTTTCAACATGGATAAAAGTATGTGAAAGTTAAGGATTAAGGCATTGTCTTCATAAGTAGCAAAAGGCTCCCCCTGAAGATGTGCATATAAGTAATTTGCTTTTGAATGCAAATGCACATGGCAGGTTTTACTTTGTGGAGATCCTCTTCAAATTATGAAGACAATTCATCATGCATATAAAGAGATAATGAAGATAATGACATGCATAATGAAAAATGGACATCTACAGAATGACTTCATGAGGAATTTATCATCGCATCACAAGATAGCAGAGAAGGTAGCAGACGACCATCAAGTTTAAGTGTTACAACTCAAAAAACCAAATTGTTTCAAAAGATGAGAGTTGTAAAGACTTAGCAAAAATAATGCAATCACCCATAAGGACCCGCTTGAAGACTATCAACTCATATGCTTCCCCCCTTTTGTCAGTAATGACCAAAAAGGTTTGAAGACATAGAGTATCTACTCGTTCCCAGTCGGAGTAGATGATGGAGCAGGGTCGACGTTGGAGTTTGGTGGTGCAGACGGGCCTGATGCAGTGTCTTGGTGCAGTGTAGCCAAGGTTGGTGAAGTGGCATCGTCTTCTTCATCGACGACTCTCGCAACAACAGTTGTAGCCGAAGACGAATAGTCAGATTCTTCAATAGACGGAGTGCGATGCTAATTTGCATTCCGAGGAGGCCTGGAGTCAAACTTGAAGCTCTCGGTGAAGCCATCTTCGCGAAGATCGTCTTCAGAGCAGAGCATTGTGAGGCTCTTCCAGGACCGCCTACAGGCTTCATGTGCAACAAACGAGTTCTTTGTTGCCAAGTTGCGAATGCGATTGACATCCACCAAGAGACTCTGCATCTGACGCTTTAGCCAGTCATGATGCTTATCCTACTTCTGATGCAATACCACAAGAAGCTATTGGTCATTGAGTACACGAGATCGCTTCCGAGGCCTTTGGGCAATGGTACTTGCAGTGGCTTCAATGTTAGCACGGTGTGGCACTTTCATATTTCCAGCCAGAGGATAAGCGGGGGTTGCACCATTGGGGACAAGAATTCCTTTGATTGGTTGCGAGAAACTTTGATGTTCAGCATTCTGAAGATATAGGGGCTTCTTGGCAAGCTCGGGGTAGATGTCTTCAACTGACATATCAACCTCAGGCCGAAAAATGACATGGTTGCATGCCGAGGGCTGATAGTCAATGGTAGAGTGAAGCTTAATCATGTGCATCACCCATGGAGCATAAAATTTTAGGCTAAACAGATCAATCCCAGAAGCAGCAACTTGTCTGATGAAGAAATACTGGGTGTTGAATCATATGCCATTGATGATATAGAATACCAAAGTCTTCGTGGCTCCTTCAAGTTTAGCTTCAGAAGAGTGTCCCTTGATCGGCCATAGAGTATGTCATAGAATATGGTAAACTGTGCGTGGCAAGTACTCGAGATCCTTCGCAAAGAACTCTGTCGGTGTCAAAATCGGCGGATCTCGGGTAGGGGGTCCCGAACTGTGCGTCTAGGCCGGATGGTAATAGGAGACAAGGGGCACGAAGTTTTACCCAGTTCGGGCCCTCTTGATGGAGGTAAAACCCTACGTCCTGCTTGATTGATATTGATGATATGGGTGTTACAAGAGTAGATCTACCACGAGATCAGAGAGGCTAAACCCTAGAAGCTAGCCTACGGTATGATTGTATGTTGTGATTGTTATCCTACGGACATAAACCCTTCGGTTACAAAGGAGGAGATCTCCATATACGCATTGCCTAGCTTGCCTTCCATGTCAAGTAGAGTCCCATCCGGACACGAGACGAAGTCTTCAATCTTGTATTTTCATAGTCTACCAGTCCGGCCAATGGAGATAGTCCGGCTGTCCGGAGACCCCCTAATCCAGGACTCCCATAGTAGCCCCTGAACCAGGCTTCAATGACAATGAGTTCGGCGCGCAGTTGTCTTCGGCATTGCAAGGCGGGTTCCTTTTCCGAATACATCACAGAAGAATTTGAATACGAGGATAGTGTCCGACCCTGCAAAATAAGTTCCAGATTTCACCGTAGAGAGAATAATGTTTTCGCAGATCTAATCCGCTAGCTTGTTTTGGTAACATGACGTCATGCCATGGCCCGGTGATTATTCGAACCGTTTCTCTTATCCCGCTCCACACATAACGCGAGGCGGTTCCTTGACACGTCTTGCCGAAGTGGAGATCGTGTTCCCCTAATTACGGGATTCTCATCAATAGGCAAGATGGCAGGAGCTCCATGGCCGAGAGGTTCCTTTCCAGAGGTTCCCGAATTATGGAAACGGGAGTGGTTTTACGTCACGGCTCCCAGAAGTACCAAGTGGGCGGCTGCCCCCGCTTTCCGCTCGGGCCCCCCACCAAACTGATGTCATGCATTAGCAGGGGTCTGAGCTGGGGTCCAGCCAAGGACGTGCCTATACTGCAAAGCCGCATCCGAGATCTCTTCTGCTGGAAATATGCCCTAGAGGCAATAATAAAATGATTATTATATTTCCTTGTTCATGATAATTGTCTATTATTCATGCTATAATTGTATTATCCGGAAATCGTAATACATGTGTGAATACATAGACCACAATGTCCCTAGTGAGCCTCTAGTTGACTAGCTCGTTGATCAACAAATAGTCATGGTTTCCTGGCTATGGACATGGGGATGTCATTGATAATGGGATCACATCATTAGGAGAATGATGTGATGGACAAGACCCAATCCTAAGCTTAGCTCAAAGATCGTGTAGTTTGTTTGCTGTAGCTTTTCTGAATGTCAAGTACCATTTCCTTAGACCATGAGATTGTGCAACTCCCGGATACCGTAGGAGTGCTTTGGGTGTACCAAACATCACAGCGTAACTGGGTGACTATAAAGGTGCATTACAGGTGTTTCCGAAAGTGTCTGTTGGGTTTGCACGAATCGAGACTGGGATTTGCCACTCCGTATGACGGAGAGGTATCTCTGGGCCCACTCGGTAATGCATCATCATAGTGAGCTCAATGTGATCAAGTGGTTGATCACGTGATTATGCATTACGGTACGAGTAAAGTGACTTGCTGGTAACGAGACTGAACAAGGTATTGGGATACCGACGATCGAGTCTTGGGCAAGTAACGTACCGATTGACAAAGGGAATTGTATACGGGGTTGCTTGAATCCTCGACATCGTGGTTCATCCGATGAGATCATCGAGGAGCATGTGGGAGCCAATAAGGGTATCCAGATCCCGCTGTTGGTTATTGGCCGGAGAGCCGTCTCGGTCATGTCTACGTGTCTCCCGAACCCGTAGGGTCTACACACTTAAGGTTTGGTGACGCTAGGCTTGTAGAGATATGAGTATGTAGTAATCCGAAAGTTGTTCGGAGTCCCGGATGAGATCCTGGACGTCACGAGGAGTTACGGAATGGTCCGGAGGTGAAAAATTATATATAGGAAGTGTAGTTTCGGCCATCGGGAAAGATTCGGGGTCACCGGTATTGTACCGGGACCACCGGATGGGTCCCGGGGGTCCACCGGGTGGGGCCACCCATCCCGGAGGGCCCCATGGGCTGAAGTGGGGAGGGGAACCAGCCCATCGTGGGCTGGTGCGCCCCCCTTGGGCCCCCCTGCGCCTAGGGTTGGAAACCCTAGAGTGGGGGCGCCTCCACTGGCCTTGGGGGGCACTCCACCCCCCTTGGCCGCCGCCCCCCCTTGGGAGATCCAATCTCCAGGGCCGGCGCCCCCCAGGGGGCCTATATAAAGTGGGGAAGGGAGGGCGGCCGCACCTCAAGTCTTGGCGCCTCCCTCTCCCCTGCTACACCTCTCCCTCTCGTAGAAGCTCGGCGAAGCCCTGCTGCGATCATTGCTGCATCCACCACCACGCCGTCGTGCTGCTGGATCTTCATCAACCTCTCCTTCCCCCTTGATGGATCAAGAAGGAGGAGACGTCATCCGCTTCGTACGTGTGTTGAACGCAGAGGTGCCGTCCGTTCGGCACTTGGTCATCGGTGATTTGGATCACGGCGAGTACGACTCCATCATCCCCGTTCTCTTGAACGCTTCCGCTTGTGATCTACAAGGGAATGTAGATGCACTCTCCTCTCGTTGCTAGTTGACTCCATAGATTGATCTTGGTGAAACGTAGGAATTTTTTTTGTTTTCTGCAACGTTCCCCAACAGTGGCATCATGAGCTAGGTCTATGCGTAGTTACTATGCACGAGTAGAACACAAAGTAGTTGTGGGCGTTGATATTGTCAATTTGCTTGCCGTTACTAGTCTTATCTTGATTCGGTGGCATCGTGGGATGAAGCGGCCCGGACCAACCTTACACGTACGCTTATGTGAGACCGGTTCCACCGACTGACATGCACCAGTTGCATAAGGTGGCTGGCGGGTGTCTGTCTCTCCCACTTTATTCGGATCGGATTCGATGAACAGGGTCCTTATGAAGGGTAAATAGAAATTGGCAATTCACATTGTGGTTTTGGCGTAGGTAAGAAACGTTCTTGCTAGAAACCTATAGCAGCCACGTAAAAACTTGCAACAACAATTAGAGGACGTCTAACTTGTTTTTGCAGCAAGTGTCATGTGATGTGATGTGGCCAAATTTGTGATGAATGATGAATGATATATATGTGATGTATGAGATCATGTTCTTGTAATAGGAATCGCGACTTGCATGTCGATGAGTATGAAAACCCGCAGGAGCCATAGGAGTTGTCTTTATTTTGTATGACCTGCGTGTCATTGAGAAACGCCATGTAAATTACTTTACTTTATTGCTAAACGCGTTAGCCATAGTAGTAGAAGTAATAGTTGGCGAGAAACTTCATGGAGACACGATGATGGAGATCATGGTGTCATGCCGGTGACAAGATGATCATGGAGCCCCAAGATGGAGATCAAAGGAGCTATATGATATTGGCCATATCATGTCACTATTATTTGATTGCATGTGATGTTTATCATGTTTTTGCATCTTGTTTACTTAGAATGACGGTAGTAAATAAGATGATCCCTCATAATAATTTCAAGAAAGTGTTCCCCCTAACTATGCGCCATTGCGACAGTTCGTTGTTTCGAAGCACCACGTGATGATCGGGTGTGATAGATTCCAACGTTCACATACAACGGGTGTAAGACAGAT